>NW_027287347.1:0-73473 GCF_022747635.1 Hetaerina americana | reverse complement strand
AAAATCTCACTCGACACAAATCAAACAAAAATGTTTCCATGGTGTGTATTGTTGTTCATTTTCATCAAATAAACAAAATAAAACCCAGAATTAATCCTGAAAGACATGAAATGAGCATAAAAGATGCTTCAGCGCAAGTGTTAATTTTACTAAAAGAGCCCAAATTTCTAAAAATATTGCGAAAAACAACAATCTTCTGTTTTAGAGTGAATGTTTGAGGTGTTTTGAGGGCATTTATTTCATTTTTAGAAAATTTAATTTTTTAAATTTTTCCATGAAAAGTGCCAATACCCCCCCTTTGGGCTCTAGGTGAAAATATCACTCGACACAAATCAAACAAAAATGTTTCCATGGTGTGTATTGTTGTTCATTTTCATCAAATAAACAAAATAAAACCCAGAAATAATCTTGAAGGACAAGATATGAGCATAAAAGTTGCTTCAGAGAAAGTGTTAATGTTACTAAAAGAGCCCAAATTTCTAAAAATATTGCGAAAAACAACAATCTTTTGTTTAAGAGTGTATGTTTGAGGTGTTTAGAAGGCATTTATTTCATTTTTAGAAAATTTAATTTTTCACATTTTTCCATGAAAAGTGCCAATACCCCCCTTTTGGGTTCTAGGTGAAATTCTCACTCGACACAAATCAAACAAAAATGTATCCAAGGTGTGTATTGTTGTTCATTTTTATCAAATAAACAAAATAAAACCCAGAATGTATCCTGAAAGACAATAAATGATCATAAAAGATGCTTCAGCCCAGGTCTTTACTAAAAGAGCCCAAATTTCTAAAAATATTGTGAAAACAACAATCTTCTGTTTTAGAGTGATGTTTGAGGTGTTTAGAAGGCATTTATTTCATTTTTAGAATATTTAATTTTTCACATTTTTCCATGAAAAGTGCCAATACCCCCCACTTTGGGTTCTAGGTGAAAATCTCACTCGACACAAATCAAACAGAAATGTTTCAATGGTGTGTATTTTTGTTTATTTTCATCAAATAAACAAAATAAAAACCAGATTTAATCCTGAAAGACAAGAAATGAGCATAAAAGATGCTTCAGCGCAAGTGTTAATGTTACTAAAAGAGCCCAAATTTCTAAAAATATTGCGAAAAACAACAATCTTCTGTTTTAGAGTGAATGTTTGAGGTGTTTAGAAGGCATTTATTTAATTTTTAGAATATTTAATTTTTCACATTTTTCCATGAAAAGTGCCAATACCACCCCTTTGGGTTCTAGGTGAAAATCTCACTCGACACAAATCAAACAAAAATGTTTCCATGGTGTGTATTGTTGTTTATTTTCATCAAATAAACAAAATAAAACCCAGAATTAATCCTGAAAGACAAGAAATGAGCATAAAAGATGCTTCAGCGCAAGTGTTAATGTTACCTAAAGAGCCCAAATTTCTAAAAATATTGCGAAAAACAACAATCTTCTTTTTTAGAGTGAATGTTTGTGGTGTTTAGAAGGCATTTATTTCATTTTTAGAAAATTTAATTTTTCACATTTTTCCATGAAAAGTGCCAATACCCCCCACTTTGGGTTCTAGGTGAAAATCTCACTCGACACAAATCAAACAAAAATGTTTCCATGGTGTGTATTGTTGTTTATTTTCATCAAATAAACTAAATAAAAACCAGAATTAATCCTGAAAGACAAGAAATGAGCATAAAAGATGCTTCAGCGCAAGTGTTAATGTTACTAAAAGAGCCCAAATTTCTAAAAATATTGCGAAAAACAACAATCTTCTGTTTTAGAGTGAATGTTTGAGGTGTTTAGAAGGCATTTATTTCATTTTTAGAAAATTTAATTTTTCACATTTTTCCATGAAAAGTGCCAATACCACCCCTTTCGGTTCTAGCGGAAAATCTCACTTGACACAAATCAAACAAAAATGTTTCCATGGTGTGTATTGTTGTTCATTTTCATCAAATAAACTAAATAAAAACCAGAATTAATCTTGAAGTACAAGAAATGAGCATAAAAGTTGCTTCAGAGAAAGTGTTAATGTTACTAAAAGAGCCCAAATTTCTAAAAATATTGCGAAAAACAACAATCTTCTGTTTTAGAGTGAATGTTTGAGGTGTTTAGAAGGCATTTATTTCATTTTTATAAAATTTAATTTTTCACATTTTTCCATGAAAAGTGCCAATACCACCCCTTTCGGTTCTAGGTAAAATCTCACTCGACACAAATCAAACAAAAATGTTTCCATGGTGTGTATTGTTGTTCATTTTAATCAAATAAACAAAATAAAACCCAGAATTAATCCTGAAAGACATGAAATGAGCATAAAAGATGCTTCAGCGCAAGTGTTAATTTTACTAAAAGAGCCCAAATTTCTAAAAATATTGCGAAAAACAACAATCTTCTGTTTTAGAGTGAATGTTTGAGGTGTTTTGAGGGCATTTATTTCATTTTTAGAAAATTTAATTTTTTAAATTTTTCCATGAAAAGTGCCAATACCCCCCCCTTTGGGCTCTAGGTGAAAATATCACTCGACACAAATCAAACAAAAATGTTTCCATGGTGTGTATTGTTGTTCATTTTCATCAAATAAACAAAATAAAACCCAGAATTAAACTTGAAGGACAAGATATGAGCATAAAAGTTGCTTCAGAGAAAGTGTTAATGTTACTAAAAGAGCCCAAATTTCTAAAAATATTGCGAAAAACAATCTTTTGTTTAAGAGTGTATGTTTGAGGTGTTTAGAAGGCATTTATTTCATTTTTAGAAAATTTAATTTTTCACATTTTTCCATGAAAAGTGCCAATACCCCCCTTTTGGGTTCTAGGTGAAATTCTCACTCGACACAAATCAAACAAAAATGTATCCAAGGTGTGTATTGTTGTTCATTTTTATCAAATAAACAAAATAAAACCCAGAATGTATCCTGAAAGACAATAAATGATCATAAAAGATGCTTCAGCCCAGGTCTTTACTAAAAGAGCCCAAATTTCTAAAAATCTTGTGAAAACAACAATCTTCTGTTTTAGAGTGAATGTTTGAGGTGTTTAGAAGGCATTTATTTCATTTTTAGAAAATTTAATTTTTCACATTTTTCCATGAAAAGTGCCAATACCCCCCCCCTTGGGTTCTAGGTGAAAATCTCACTCGACACAAATCAAACAAAAATGTTTCCATGGTGTGTATTGTTGTTCATTTTCATCAAATAAACAAAATAAAACCCAGAATTAATCATGAAGGACAAGGAATGAGCATAAAAGTTGCTTCAGAGAAAGTGTTAATGTTACTAAAAGAGCCCAAATTTCTAAAAATATTGCGATAAACAACAATCTTCTGTTTTAGAGTGAATGTTTAATGTGTTTAGAAGGCATTTATTTCATTTTTAGAAAATTTAATTTTTCACATTTTTCCATGAAAAGTGCCAATACCCCCCCCCTTTGGGTTCTAGGTGAAAATCTCACTCGACACAAATCAAATAAAAATGTTTCAATGGTGTATATTGTTGTTCATTTTCATTAAATAAACAAAATAAAACCCAGAATTAATCTTGAAGGACAAGAAATGAGCATAAAAGTTGCTTCAGAGAAAGTGTTAATGTTACTAAAAGAGCCCAAATTTCTAAAAATATTGCGAAAAACAACAATCTTCTGTTTTAGAGTGAATGTTTGAGGTGTTTAGAAGGCATTTATTTCATTTTTAGAAAATTTAATTTTTCACATTTTTCCATGAAAAGTGCCAATACCCCCCACTTTGGGTTCTAGGTGAAAATCTCACTCGACACAAATCAAACAGAAATGTTTCAATGGTGTGTATTGTTGTTTATTTTCATCAAATAAACAAAATAAAAACCAGAATTAATCCTGAAAGACAAGAAATGAGCATAAAAGATGCTTCAGCGCAAGTGTTAATGTTACTAAAAGAGCCCAAATTTCTAAAAATATTGCGAAAAACAACAATCTTCTGTTTTAGAGTGAATGTTTGAGGTGTTTAGAAGGCATTTATTTAATTTTTAGAATATTTAATTTTTCACATTTTTCCATGAAAAGTGCCAATACCACCCCTTTGGGTTCTAGGTGAAAATCTCACTCGACACAAATCAAACAAAAATGTTTCCATGGTGTGTATTGTTGTTTATTTTCATCAAATAAACAAAATAAAACCCAGAATTAATCCTGAAAGACAAGAAATGAGCATAAAAGATGCTTCAGCGCAAGTGTTAATGTTACCTAAAGAGCCCAAATTTCTAAAAATATTGCGAAAAACAACAATCTTCTTTTTTAGAGTGAATGTTTGTGGTGTTTAGAAGGCATTTATTTCATTTTTAGAAAATTTAATTTTTCACATTTTTCCATGAAAAGTGCCAATACCCCCCACTTTGGGTTCTAGGTGAAAATCTCACTCGACACAAATCAAACAAAAATGTTTCCATGGTGTGTATTGTTGTTTATTTTCATCAAATAAACTAAATAAAAACCAGAATTAATCCTGAAAGACAAGAAATGAGCATAAAAGATGCTTCAGCGCAAGTGTTAATGTTACTAAAAGAGCCCAAATTTCTAAAAATATTGCGAAAAACAACAATCTTCTGTTTTAGAGTGAATGTTTGAGGTGTTTAGAAGGCATTTATTTCATTTTTAGAAAATTTAATTTTTCACATTTTTCCATGAAAAGTGCCAATACCACCCCTTTCGGTTCTAGCGGAAAATCTCACTTGACACAAATCAAACAAAAATGTTTCCATGGTGTGTATTGTTGTTCATTTTCATCAAATAAACTAAATAAAAACCAGAATTAATCTTGAAGTACAAGAAATGAGCATAAAAGTTGCTTCAGAGAAAGTGTTAATGTTACTAAAAGAGCCCAAATTTCTAAAAATATTGTGAAAACAACAATCTTCTGTTTTAGAGTGAATGTTTGAGGTGTTTAGAAGGCATTTATTTCATTTTTAGAAAATTTAATTTTTCACATTTTTCCATGAAAAGTGCCAATACCCCCCCCTTTGGGTTCTAGGTAAAAATCTCACTCCACACAAATCAAACAAAATTGTTTCCATGGTGTGTATTGTTGTTCATTTTCATCAAATAAACAAAATAAAACCCAGAATTAATCTTGAAGGACAAGGAATGAGCATAAAAGTTGCTTCAGAGAAAGTGTTAATGTTACTAAAAGAGCCCAAATTTCTAAAAATATTGCGATAAACAACAATCTTCTGTTTTAGAGTGAATGTTTGAGGTGTTTAGAAGGCATTTATTTCATTTTTAGAAAATTTAATTTTTCACATTTTTCCATGAAAAGTGCCAATACCCCCCCCCTTTGGGTTCTAGGTGAAAATCTCACTCGACACAAATCAAATAAAAATGTTTCAATGGTGTGTATTGTTGTTCATTTTCTTTAAATAAACAAAATAAAAACCAGAATTAATCTTGAAGGACAAGAAATGAGCATAAAAGTTGCTTCAGAGAAAGTGTTAATGTTACTAAAAGAGCCCAAATTTCTAAAAATATTGCGAAAAACAACAATCTTCTGTTTTAGAGTGAATGTTTGAGGTGTTTAGAAGGCATTTATTTCATTTTTAGAATATTTAATTTTTCACATTTTTCCATGAAAAGTGCCAATACCCCCCACTTTGGGTTCTAGGTGAAAATCTCACTCGACACAAATCAAACAGAAATGTTTCAATGGTGTGTATTTTTGTTTATTTTCATCAAATAAACAAAATAAAAACCAGATTTAATCCTGAAAGACAAGAAATGAGCATAAAAGATGCTTCAGCGCAAGTGTTAATGTTACTAAAAGAGCCCAAATTTCTAAAAATATTGCGAAAAACAACAATCTTCTGTTTTAGAGTGAATGTTTGAGGTGTTTAGAAGGCATTTATTTCATTTTTATAAAATTTAATTTTTCACATTTTTCCATGAAAAGTGCCAATACCCCCCCCCCTTTGGGTTCTAGGTGAAAATCTCACTCGACACAAATCAAACAAAAATGTTTCCATGGTGTATATTGTTGTTTATTTTCATCAAATAAACAAAATAAAACCCAGAATTAATCCTGAAAGACAAGAAATGAGCATAAAAGATGCTTCAGCGCAAGTGTTAATGTTACTAAAAGAGCCCAAATTTCTAAAAATATTGCGAAAAACAACAATCTTCTGTTTTAGAGTGAATGTTTGAGGTGTTTAGAAGGCATTTATTTCATTTATATAAAATTTAATTTTTCACATTTTTCCATGAAAAGTGCCAATACCACCCCTTTCGGTTCTAGGTAAAATCTCACTCGACACAAATCAAACAAAAATGTTTCCATGGTGTGTATTGTTGTTTATTTTCATCAAATAAACTAAATAAAAACCAGAATTAATCCTGAAAGACAAGAAATGAGCATAAAAGATGCTTCAGCGCAAGTGTTAATGTTACTAAAAGAGCCCAAATTTCTAAAAATATTGCGAAAAACAACAATCTTCTGTTTTAGAGTGAATGTTTGAGGTGTTTAGAAGGCATTTATTTCATTTTTATAAAATTTAATTTTTCACATTTTTCCATGAAAAGTGCCAATACCCCCCCCCTTTGGGTTCTAGGTGAAAATCTCACTCGACACAAATCAAACAAAAATGTTTCCATGGTGTGTATTGTTGTTTATTTTCATCAAATAAACAAAATAAAACCCAGAATTAATCCTGAAAGACATGAAATGAGCATAAAAGATGCTTCAGCGCAAGTGTTAATTTTACTAAAAGAGCCCAAATTTCTAAAAATATTGCGAAAAACAACAATCTTCTGTTTTAGAGTGAATGTTTGAGGTGTTTTGAGGGCATTTATTTCATTTTTAGAAAATTTAATTTTTTAAATTTTTCCATGAAAAGTGCCAATACCCCCCCCTTTGGGCTCTAGGTGAAAATATCACTCGACACAAATCAAACAAAAATGTTTCCATGGTGTGTATTGTTGTTCATTTTCATCAAATAAACAAAATAAAACCCAGAATTAAACTTGAAGGACAAGATATGAGCATAAAAGTTGCTTCAGAGAAAGTGTTAATGTTACTAAAAGAGCCCAAATTTCTAAAAATATTGCGAAAAACAATCTTTTGTTTAAGAGTGTATGTTTGAGGTGTTTAGAAGGCATTTATTTCATTTTTAGAAAATTTAATTTTTCACATTTTTCCATGAAAAGTGCCAATACCCCCCTTTTGGGTTCTAGGTTAAATTCTCACTCGACACAAATCAAACAAAAATGTATCCAAGGTGTGTATTGTTGTTCATTTTTATCAAATAAACAAAATAAAACCCAGAATGTATCCTGAAAGACAATAAATGATCATAAAAGATGCTTCAGCCCAGGTCTTTACTAAAAGAGCCCAAATTTCTAAAAATCTTGTGAAAACAACAATCTTCTGTTTTAGAGTGAATGTTTGAGGTGTTTAGAAGGCATTTATTTCATTTTTAGAAAATTTAATTTTTCACATTTTTCCATGAAAAGTGCCAATACCCCCCCCTTTGGGTTCTAGGTAAAAATCTCACTCGACACAAATCAAACAAAAATGTTTCCATGGTGTGTATTGTTGTTCATTTTCATCAAATAAACAAAATAAAACCCAGAATTAATCTTGAAGGACAAGAAATGAGCATAAAAGTTGCTTCAGAAAAAGTGTTAATGTTACTAAAAGAGCTCAAATTTCTAAAAATATTGCGATAAACAACAATCTTCTGTTTGAGAGTGAATGTTTAATGTGTTTAGAAGGCATTTATTTCATTTTTAGAAAATTTAAATTTTCACATTTTTCCATGAAAAGTGCCAATACCCCCCCCTTTGGGTTCTAGGTGAAAATCTCACTCGACACAAATCAAACAAAAATGTTTCCATGGTGTGTATTGTTGTTCATTTTCATCAAATAAACAAAATAAAACCCAGAATTAATCATGAAGGACAAGGAATGAGCATAAAAGTTGCTTCAGAGAAAGTGTTAATGTTACTAAAAGAGCCCAAATTTCTAAAAATATTGCGATAAACAACAATCTTCTGTTTTAGAGTGAATGTTTGATGTGTTTAGAAGGCATTTATTTCATTTTTAGAAAATTTAATTTTTCACATTTTTCCATGAAAAGTGCCAATACCCCCCCCCCTTTGGGTTCTAGGTGAAAATCTCACTCGACACAAATCAAATAAAAATGTTTCAATGGTGTATATTGTTGTTCATTTTCATTAAATAAACAAAATAAAACCCAGAATTAATCTTGAAGGACAAGAAATGAGCATAAAAGTTGCTTCAGAGAAAGTGTTAATGTTACTAAAAGAGCCCAAATTTCTAAAAATATTGCGAAAAACAACAATCTTCTGTTTTAGAGTGAATGTTTGAGGTGTTTAGAAGGCATTTATTTCATTTTTAGAAAATTTAATTTTTCACATTTTTCCATGAAAAGTGCCAATACCCCCCACTTTGGGTTCTAGGTGAAAATCTCACTCGACACAAATCAAACAGAAATGTTTCAATGGTGTGTATTGTTGTTTATTTTCATCAAATAAACAAAATAAAAACCAGAATTAATCCTGAAAGACAAGAAATGAGCATAAAAGATGCTTCAGCGCAAGTGTTAATGTTACTAAAAGAGCCCAAATTTCTAAAAATATTGCGAAAAACAACAATCTTCTGTTTTAGAGTGAATGTTTGAGGTGTTTAGAAGGCATTTATTTCATTTTTAGAATATTTAATTTTTCACATTTTTCCATGAAAAGTGCCAATACCACCCCTTTGGGTTCTAGGTGAAAATCTCACTCGACACAAATCAAACAAAAATGTTTCCATGGTGTGTATTGTTGTTTATTTTCATCAAATAAACAAAATAAAACCCAGAATTAATCCTGAAAGACAAGAAATGAGCATAAAAGATGCTTCAGCGCAAGTGTTAATGTTACTAAAAGAGCCCAAATTTCTAAAAATATTGCGAAAAACAACAATCTTCTGTTTTAGAGTGAATGTTTGTGGTGTTTAGAAGGCATTTATTTCATTTTTAGAAAATTTAATTTTTCACATTTTTCCATGAAAAGTGCCAATACCCCCCACTTTGGGTTCTAGGTGAAAATCTCACTCGACACAAATCAAACAAAAATGTTTCCATGGTGTGTATTGTTGTTTATTTTCATCAAATAAACTAAATAAAAACCAGAATTAATCCTGAAAGACAAGAAATGAGCATAAAAGATGCTTCAGCGCAAGTGTTAATGTTACTAAAAGAGCCCAAATTTCTAAAAATATTGCGAAAAACAACAATCTTCTGTTTTAGAGTGAATGTTTGAGGTGTTTAGAAGGCATTTATTTCATTTTTAGAAAATTTAATTTTTCACATTTTTCCATGAAAAGTGCCAATACCACCCCTTTCGGTTCTAGCGGAAAATCTCACTTGACACAAATCAAACAAAAATGTTTCCATGGTGTGTATTGTTGTTCATTTTCATCAAATAAACAAAATAAAACCCAGAATTAATCTTGAAGTACAAGAAATGAGCATAAAAGTTGCTTCAGAGAAAGTGTTAATGTTACTAAAAGAGCCCAAATTTCTAAAAATATTGCGAAAAACAACAATCTTCTGTTTTAGAGTGAATGTTTGAGGTGTTTAGAAGGCATTTCAATCATTTTTAGAAAATTTAATTTTTCTCTATTTCCATGAAAAGTGCCAATACCCCCCCCTTTGGGTTCTAGGTGAAAATCTCACTCGACACAAATCAAACAAAAATGTATCCAAGGTGTGTATTGTTGTTCATTTTCATCAAATAAACAAAATAAAACCCAGAATTAATCTTGAAGGACAAGAAATGAGCATAAAAGTTGCTTCAGAGAAAGTGTTAATGTTACTAAAAGAGCCCAAATTTCTAAAAATATTGCGATAAACAACAATCTTCTGTTTTAGAGTGAATGTTTGATGTGTTTAGAAGGCATTTATTTCATTTTTAGAAAATTTAATTTTTCATATTTTTCCATGAAAAGTGCCAATACCCTTTGGGTTCTAGGTGAAAATCTCACTCGACACAAATCAATCAAAAATGTTTCCATGGTGTGTATTGTTGTTCATTTTCATCAAATAAACAAATAAAACCCAGAATTAATCCTGAAAGACAAGAAATGAGCATAAAAGATGATTCAGCGCAAGTGTTAATGTTACTAAAAGAGCCCAAATTTCTAAAAATATTTCGAAAAACAACAATCTTCTGTATTAGAGTGAATGTTTGAGGTGTTTAGAAGGCATTTATTTCATTTTTATAAAATTTAATTTTTCACATTTTTCCATGAAAAGTGCCAATACCACCCCTTTGGGTTCTAGGTGAAAATCTCACTCGACACAAATCAAACAAAAATGTATCTAAGGTGTGTATTGTTGTTCATTTTCATCAAATAAACAAAATAAAACCCAGAATTAATCCTGAAAGACAAGAAATGAGCATAAAAGTTGCTTCAGCGCAAGTGTTAATGTTACTAAAAGAGCCCAAATTTCTAAAAATATTGCGAAAAACAACAATCTTCTGTTTTAGAGTGAATGTTTGACGTGTTTAGAAGGCATTTATTTCATTTTTAGAAAATTTAATTTTTCACATTTTTCCATGAAAAGTGCCAATACCCCCCACTTTGGGTTCTAGGTGAAAATCTCACTCGACACAAATCAAACAGAAATGTTTCAATGGTGTGTATTGTTGTTTATTTTCATCAAATAAACAAAATAAAAACCAGAATTAATCCTGAAAGGCAAGAAATGAGCATAAAAGATGCTTCAGCGCAAGTGTTAATGTTACTAAAAGAGCCCAAATTTCTAAAAATATTGCGAAAAACAACAATCTTCTGTTTTAGAGTGAATGTTTGAGGTGTTTAGAAGGCATTTATTTCATTTTTAGAAAATTTAATTTTTCACTATTTCCATGAAAAGTGCCAATACCCCCCCCTTTGGGTTCTAGGTGAAAATCTCACTCGACACAAATCAAACAAAAATGTTTCCATGGTGTGTATTGTTGTTCATTTTCATCAAATAAACAAAATAAAACCCAGAATTAATCTTGAAGGACAAGAAATGAGCATAAAAGTTGCTTCAGAAAAAGTGTTAATGTTACTAAAAGAGCCCAAATTTCTAAAAATATTATGATAAACAACAATCTTCTGTTTGAGAGTGAATGTTTAATGTGTTTAGAAGGCATTTATTTCATTTTTAAAAAATTTAAATTTTCACATTTTTCCATGAAAAGTGCCAATACCCCCCCCTTTGGGTTCTAGGTGAAAATCTCACTCGACACAAATCAAACAAAAATGTTTCCATGGTGTGTATTGTTGTTCATTTTCATCAAATAAACAAAATAAAACCCAGAATTAATCATGAAGGACAAGGAATGAGCATAAAAGTTGCTTCAGAGAAAGTGTTAATGTTACTAAAAGAGCCCAAATTTCTAAAAATATTGCGATAAACAACAATCTTCTGTTTTAGAGTGAATGTTTGATGTGTTTAGAAGGCATTTATTTCATTTTTAGAAAATTTAATTTTTCACATTTTTCCATGAAAAGTGCCAATACCCCCCCCCCCTTTGGGTTCTAGGTGAAAATCTCACTCGACACAAATCAAATAAAAATGTTTCAATGGTGTATATTGTTGTTCATTTTCATTAAATAAACAAAATAAAACCCAGAATTAATCTTGAAGGACAAGAAATGAGCATAAAAGTTGCTTCAGAGAAAGTGTTAATGTTACTAAAAGAGCCCAAATTTCTAAAAATATTGCGAAAAACAACAATCTTCTGTTTTAGAGTGAATGTTTGAGGTGTTTAGAAGGCATTTATTTCATTTATAGAAAATTTAATTTTTCACATTTTTCCATGAAAAGTGCCAATACCCCTCACTTTGGGTTCTAGGTGAAAATCTCACTCGACACAAATCAAACAAAAATGTTTCCATGGTGTGTATTGTTGTTTATTTTCATCAAATAAACAAAATAAAACCCAGAATTAATCCTGAAAGACAAGAAATGAGCATAAAAGATGCTTCAGCGCAAGTGTTAATGTTACTAAAAGAGCCCAAATTTCTAAAAATATTGCGAAAAACAACAATCTTCTGTTTTAGAGTGAATGTTTGTGGTGTTTAGAAGGCATTTATTTCATTTTTAGAAAATTTAATTTTTCACATTTTTCCATGAAAAGTGCCAATACCCCCCACTTTGGGTTCAAGGTGAAAATCTCACTCGACACAAATCAAACAAAAATGTTTCCATGGTGTGTATTGTTGTTTATTTTCATCAAATAAACTAAATAAAAACCAGAATTAATCCTGAAAGACAAGAAATGAGCATAAAAGATGCTTCAGCGCAAGTGTTAATGTTACTAAAAGAGCCCAAATTTCTAAAAATATTGCGAAAAACAACAATCTTCTGTTTTAGAGTGAATGTTTGAGGTGTTTAGAAGGCATTTATTTCATTTTTAGAAAATTTAATTTTTCACATTTTTCCATGAAAAGTGCCAATACCACCCCTTTCGGTTCTAGCGGAAAATCTCACTTGACACAAATCAAACAAAAATGTTTCCATGGTGTGTATTGTTGTTCATTTTCATCAAATAAACAAAATAAAACCCAGAATTAATCTTGAAGTACAAGAAATGAGCATAAAAGTTGCTTCAGAGAAAGTGTTAATGTTACTAAAAGAGCCCTAATTTCTAAAAATATTGCGAAAAACAACAATCTTCTGTTTTAGAGTGAATGTTTGAGGTGTTTAGAAGGCATTTCAATCATTTTTAGAAAATTTAATTTTTCACTATTTCCATGAAAAGTGCCAATACCCCCCCCTTTGGGTTCTAGGTGAAAATCTCACTCGACACAAATCAAACAAAAATGTATCCAAGGTGTGTATTGTTGTTCATTTTCATCAAATAAACAAAATAAAACCCAGAATTAATCTTGAAGGACAAGAAATGAGCATAAAAGTTGCTTCAGAGAAAGTGTTAATGTTACTAAAAGAGCCCAAATTTCTAAAAATATTGCGATAAAGAACAATCTTCTGTTTTAGAGTGAATGTTTGATGTGTTTAGAAGGCATTTATTTCATTTTTAGAAAATTTAATTTTTCACATTTTTCCATGAAAAGTGCCAATACCCTTTGGGTTCTAGGTGAAAATCTCACTCGACACAAATCAATCAAAAATGTTTCCATGGTGTGTATTGTTGTTCATTTTCATCAAATAAACAAATAAAACCCAGAATTAATCCTGAAAGACAAGAAATGAGCATAAAAGATGATTCAGCGCAAGTGTTAATGTTACTAAAAGAGCCCAAATTTCTAAAAATATTTCGAAAAACAACAATCTTCTGTATTAGAGTGAATGTTTGAGGTGTTTAGAAGGCATTTATTTCATTTTTATAAAATTTAATTTTTCACATTTTTCCATGAAAAGTGCCAATACCACCCCTTTGGGTTCTAGGTGAAAATCTCACTCGACACAAATCAAACAAAAATGTATCTAAGGTGTGTATTGTTGTTCATTTTCATCAAATAAACAAAATAAAACCCAGAATTAATCCTGAAAGACAAGAAATGAGCATAAAAGTTGCTTCAGCGCAAGTGTTAATGTTACTAAAAGAGCCCAAATTTCTAAAAATATTGCGAAAAACAACAATCTTCTGTTTTAGAGTGAATGTTTGACGTGTTTAGAAGGCATTTATTTCATTTTTAGAAAATTTAATTTTTCACATTTTTCCATGAAAAGTGCCAATACCCCCCACTTTGGGTTCTAGGTGAAAATCTCACTCGACACAAATCAAACAGAAATGTTTCAATGGTGTGTATTGTTGTTTATTTTCATCAAATAAACAAAATAAAAACCAGAATTAATCCTGAAAGGCAAGAAATGAGCATAAAAGATGCTTCAGCGCAAGTGTTAATGTTACTAAAAGAGCCCAAATTTCTAAAAATATTGCGAAAAACAACAATCTTCTGTTTTAAAGTGAATGTTTGAGGTGTTTAGAAGGCATTTATTTCATTTTTAGAAAATTTAATTTTTCACATTTTTCCATGAAAAGTGCCAATACCACCCCTTTGGGTTCTAGGTGAAAATCTCACTCGACACAAATCAAACAAAAATGTTTCCATGGTGTGTATTGTTGTTTATTTTCATCAAATAAATAAAATAAAACCCAGAATTAATTCTGAAAGACAAGAAATGAGCATAAAAGATGCTTCAGCGCAAGTGTTAATGTTACTAAAAGAGCCCAAATTTCTAAAAATATTGCGAAAAACAACAATCTTCTGTTTTAGAGTGAATGTTTGTGGTGTTTAGAAGGCATTTATTTCATTTTTAGAAAATTTAATTTTTCACATTTTTCCATGAAAAGTGCCAATACCCCCCCCTTTGGGTTCTAGGTGAAAATCTCACTCGATACAAATCAATCAAAAATGTTTCCATGGTGTGTATTGTTGTTCATTTTCATCAAATAAACAAATAAGACCCAGAATTAATCCTGAAAGACAAGAAATGAGCATAAAAGATGCTTCAGCGCAAGTGTTAATTTTACTAAAAGAGCCCAAATTTCTAAAAATATTGCGAAAAAACAATCTTCTGTTTTAGAGTGAATGTTTGTGGTGTTTAGAAGGCATTTATTTCATTTTTAGAAATTTTAATTTTTCACATTTTTCCATGAAAAGTGCCAATACCCCCCCCTTTGGGTTCTAGGTGAAAATCTCACTCGACACAAATAAAAAAAAATGTATCCAAGGTGTGTATTGTTGTTCATTTTCATCAAATAAACAAAATAAAACCCAGAATGAATCCTGAAAGACAATAAAAGATCATAAAAGATGCTTCAGCCCAGGTGTTAATGTTACTAAAAGAGCCCAAATTTCTAAAAATATTGCGAAAAAAAACAATCTTCTGTTTTAGAGTGAATGTTTGAGGTGTTTAGAAGGCATTTATTTCATTTTTAGAAAATTTAATTTTTCACATTTTTCCATGAAAAGTGCCAATACCCCCCCCTTTGGGTTCTAGGTGAAAATCTCACTCGACACAAATAAAAAAAAAATGTATCCAAGGTGTGTATTGTTGTTCATTTTCATCAAATAAACAAAATAAAACCCAGAATGAATCCTGAAAGACAATAAAAGATCATAAAAGATGCTTCAGCCCAGGTGTTAATGTTACTAAAAGAGCCCAAATTTCTAAAAATATTGCGAAAAACAACAATCTTCTGTTTTAGAGTGAATGTTTGAGGTGTTTAGAAAGCATTTCATTCATTTTTAGAAAATTTAATTTTTCACATTTTTCCATGAAAAGTGCCAGAACCCTTTGGGTTCTAGGTGAAAATCTCACTCGACACAAATCAAACAAAAATGTTTCCATGGTATGTATTGTTGTTCATTTTCATCAAATAAACAAAATAAAACCCAGAATTAATCTTGAAAGACAAGAAATGAGCATAAAAGTTGTTTCAGCGAAAGTGTTAATTTTACTAAAAGAGCCCAAATTTCTAAAAATATTGCGAAAAACAACAATCTTCTGTTTTAGAGTGAATGTTTGAGGTGTTTAGAAGGCATTTATTTCATTTTTAGAAAATTTAATTTTTCACATTTTTCCATGAAAAGTGCCAATACCCCCTACCTTTGGGTTCTAGGTGAAAATCTAACTCGACACAAATCAAACAAAAATGTATCCAAGGTGTGTATTGTTGTTCATTTTCATCAAATAAACAAAATAAAACCCAGAATGAATCCTGAAAGACAATAAAAGATCATAAAAGATGCTTCAGCCCAAGTGTTAATGTTACTAAAAGAGCCGAAATTTCTAAAAATATTGCGAAAAACAACAATCTTCTGTTTTAGAGTGAATGTTTGAGGTGTTTAGAAGGCATTTATTTCATTTTTAGAAAATTTAATTTTTCACATTTTTCCATGAAAAGTGCCAATACCCCCCCCTTTGGGTTCTAGGTGAATATCTCACTTGAAACAATGAAACAAAAACGTTTCCATTGTGTGTATTGTTGTTCATTTTCATCAAATAAACAAAATAAAACCCAGAATTAATCCTGAAAGACATGAAATGAGCATAAAAGATGCTTCAGCCCAAGTGTTAATGTTACTAAAAGAGCCGAAATTTCTAAAAATATTGCGAAAAATAACAATCTTCTGTTTTAGAGTGAATGTTTGAGGTGTTTAGAAGGCATTTATTTCATTTTTAGAAAATTTAATTTTTCACATTTTTCCATGAAAAGTGCCAATACCCCCTACCTTTGGGTTCTAGGTGAAATTCTCACTCGACACAAATCAAACAAAAATGTATCCAAGGTGTGTATTGTTGTTCATTTTTATCAAATAAACAAAATAAAACCCAGAAGTAATCCTGAAAGACATGAAATGAGCATAAAAGATGCTTCAGCGCAAGTGTTAATTTTACTAAAAGAGCCCAAATTTCTAAAAATATTGCGAAAAACAACAATCTTCTGTTTTAGAGTGAATGTTTGAGGTGTTTAGAAGGCATTTATTTCATTTTTAGAAAATTTAATTTTTTAAATTTTTCCATGAAAAGTGCCAATACCCCCCCTTTGGGTTCTAGGTGAAAATCTCACTCGACACAAATCAAACAAAAATGTTTCCATGGTATGTATTGTTGTTCATTTTCATCAAATAAACAAAATAAAACCCAGAATTAATCTTGAAAGACAAGAAATGAGCATAAAAGTTGCTTCAGCGGAAGTGTTAATTTTACTAAAAGAGCCCAAATTTCTAAAAATATTGCGAAAAACAACAATCTTCTGTTTTAGAGTGAATGTTTGAGGTGTTTAGAAGGCATTTATTTCATTTTTAGAAAATTTAATTTTTCACATTTTTCCATGAAAAGTGCCAATACCCCCCCTTTGGGTTCTAGGTGAAAATCTAACTCGACACAAATCAAACAAAAATGTATCCAAGGTGTGTATTGTTGTTCATTTTCATCAAATAAACAAAATAAAACCCAGAATGAATCCTGAAAGACAATAAAAGATCATAAAAGATGCTTCAGCCCAAGTGTTAATGTAACTAAAAGAGCCGAAATTTCTAAAAATATGGCGAAAAACAACAATCTTCTGTTTTAGAGTGAATGTTTGAGGTGTTTAGTAGGCATTTATTTCATTTTTAGAAAATTTAATTTTTCACATTTTTCCATGAAAAGTGCCAATACCCCCCCCTTTGGGTTCTAGGTGAAAATCTCACTTGACACAAATGAAACAAAAATGTTTCCATGGTGTGTATTGTTGTTCATTTTCATCAAATAAACAAAATAAAACCCAGAATTAATCCTGAAAGACATGAAATGAGCATAAAAGATGCTTCAGCCCAAGTGTTAATGTTACTAAAAGATCGAAATTTCTAAAAATATTGCGAAAAATAACAATCTTCTGTTTTAGAGTGAATGTTTGACGTGTTTAGAAGGCATTTATTTCATTTTTAGAAAATTTAATTTTTCACATTTTTCCATGAAAAATGCCAATACCCCCCCCTTTGGGTTCTAGGTGAAAATCTCACTCGACACAAATAAAAAAAAATGTATCCAAGGTGTGTATTGTTGTTCATTTTCATCAAATAAACAAAATAAAACCCAGAATGAATCCTTAAAGACAATAAAAGATCATAAAAGATGCTTCAGCCCAGGGGTTAATGTTACTAAAAGAGCCCAAATTTCTAAAAATATTGCGAAAAACAACAATCTTCTGTTTTAGAGTGAATGTTTGAGGTGTTTAGAAGGCATTTCATTCATTTTTAGAAAATTTAATTTTTCACATTTTTCCATGAAAAGTGCCAGAACCCTTTGGGTTCTAGGTGAAAATCTCACTCGACACAAATCAAACAAAAATGTTTCCATGGTATGTATTGTTGTTCATTTTCATCAAATAAACAAAATAAAACCCAGAATTAATCTTGAAAGACAAGAAATGAGCATAAAACTTGCTTCAGCGAAAGTGTTAATTTTACTAAAAGAGCCCAAATTTCGAAAAATATTGCGAAAAACAACAATCTTCTGTTTTAGAGTGAATGTTTGAGGTGTTTAGAAGGCATTTATTTCATTTTTAGAAAATTTAATTTTTCACATTTTTCCATGAAAAGTGCCAATACCCCCCCCTTTGGGTTCCAGGTGAAAATCTAACTCGACACAAATCAAACAAAAATGTATCCAAGGTGTGTATTGTTGTTCATTTTCATCAAATAAACAAAATAAAACCCAGAATGAATCCTGAAAGACAATAAAAGATCATAAAAGATGCTTCAGCCGAAGTGTTAATGTTACTAAAAGAGCCGAAATTTCTAAAAATATTGCGAAAAACAACAATCTTCTGTTTTAGAGTGAATGTTTGAGGTGTTTAGAAGGCATTTATTTCATTTTTAGAAAATTTAATTTTTCACATTTTTCCATGAAAAGTGCCAATACCCCCCCTTTGGGTTCTAGGTGAAAATCTCACTTGACACAAATGAAACAAAAATGTTTCCATGGTGTGTATTGTTGTTCATTTTCATCAAATAAACAAAATAAAACCCAGAATTAATCCTGAAAGACATGAAATGAGCATAAAAGATGCTTCAGCCCAAGTGTTAATGTTACTAAAAGAGCCGAAATTTCTAAAAATATTGCGAAAAATAACAATCTTCTGTTTTAGAGTGAATGTTTGAGGTGTTTAGAAGGCATTTATTTCATTTTTAGAAAATTTAATTTTTCAAATTTTTCCATGAAAAGTGCCAATACCCCCCCTTCGGGTTCTAGGTGAAAATCTCACTCGACACAAATAAAAAAAAAAGTATCCAAGGTGTGTATTGTTGTTCTTTTTCATCAAATAAAGAAAATAAAACCCAGAATGAATCCTGAAAGACAATAAAAGATCATAAAGGATGCTTCAGCCCAGGGGTTAATGTTACTAAAAGAGCCCAAATTTCTAAAAATATTGCGAAAAACAACAATCTTCTGTTTTAGAGTGAATGTTTGAGGTGTTTAGAAGGCATTTCATTCATTTTTAGAAAATTTAATTTTTCACATTTTTCCATGAAAAGTGCCAGAACCCTTTGGGTTCTAGGTGAAAATCTCACTCGACACAAATCAAACAAAAATGTTTCCATGGTATGAATTGTTGTTCATTTTCATCAAATAAACAAAATAAAACCCAGAATTAATCTTGAAAGACAAGAAATGAGCATAAAACTTGCTTCAGCGAAAGTGTTAATTTTACTAAAAGAGCCCAAATTTCTAAAAATATTGCGAAAAACAACAATCTTCTGTTTTAGAGTGAATGTTTGAGGTGTTTAGAAGGCATTTATTTCATTTTTAGAAAATTTAATTTTTCACATTTTTCCATGAAAAGTGCCAATACCCCCCCCTTTGGGTTCTAGGTGAAAATCTAACTCGACACAAATCAAACAAAAATGTATCCAAGGTGTGTATTGTTGTTCATTTTCATCAAATAAACAAAATAAAACCCAGAATGAATCCTGAAAGACATGAAATGAGCATAAAAGATGCTTCAGCCCAAGTGTTAATGTTACTAAAAGAGCCGAAATTTCTAAAAATATTGCGAAAAATAACAATCTTCTGTTTTAGAGTGAATGTTTGAGGTGTTTAGAAGGCATTTATTTCATTTTTAGAAAATTTAATTTTTCACATTTTTCCATGAAAAGTGCCAATACCCCCCCTTCGGGTTCTAGGTGAAAATCTCACTTGACATAAATCAAACAAAAATGTTTCCATGGTGTGTATTGTTGATCATTTTCATCAAATAAACAAAATAAAACCCAGAATTAATCCTGAAAGACATGAAATGAGCATAAAAGATGCTTCAGCCCAAGTGTTAATGTTACTAAAAGATCGAAATTTCTAAAAATATTGCGAAAAATAACAATCTTCTGTTTTAGAGTGAATGTTTGAGGTGTTTAGAAGGCATTTATTTCATTTTTAGAAAATTTAATTTTTCACATTTTTCCATGAAAAGTGCCAATACCCCCCCCTTTGGGTTCTAGGTGAAAATCTCACTCGACACAAATAAAAAAAAAATGTATCCAAGGTGTGTATTGTTGTTCATTTTCATCAAATAAACAAAATAAAACCCAGAATGAATCCTGAAAGAAAATAAAAGATCATAAAGGATGCTTCAGCCCAGGGGTTAATGTTACTAAAAGAGCCCAAATTTCTAAAAATATTGCGAAAAACAACAATCTTCTGTTTTAGAGTGAATGTTTGAGGTGTTTAGAAGGCATTTCATTCATTTTTAGAAAATTTAATTTTTCACATTTTTCCATGAAAAGTGCCAGAACCCTTTGGGTTCTAGGTGAAAATCTCACTCGACACAAATCAAACAAAAATGTTTCCATGGTATGTATTGTTGTTCATTTTCATCAAATAAACAAAATAAAACCCAGAATTAATCTTGAAAGACAAGAAATGAGCATAAAACTTGCTTCAGCGAAAGTGTTAATTTTACTAAAAGAGCCCAAATTTCGAAAAATATTGCGAAAAACAACAATCTTCTGTTTTAGAGTGAATGTTTGAGGTGTTTAGAAGGCATTTATTTCATTTTTAGAAAATTTAATTTTTCACATTTTTCCATGAAAAGTGCCAATACCCCCCCCTTTGGGTTCCAGGTGAAAATCTAACTCGACACAAATCAAACAAAAATGTATCCAAGGTGTGTATTGTTGTTCATTTTCATCAAATAAACAAAATAAAACCCAGAATGAATCCTGAAAGACAATAAAAGATCATAAAAGATGCTTCAGCCGAAGTGTTAATGTTACTAAAAGAGCCGAAATTTCTAAAAATATTGCGAAAAACAACAATCTTCTGTTTTAGAGTGAATGTTTGAGGTGTTTAGAAGGCATTTATTTCATTTTTAGAAAATTTAATTTTTCACATTTTTCCATGAAAAGTGCCAATACCCCCCCCTTTGGGTTCTAGGTGAAAATCTCACTTGACACAAATGAAACAAAAATGTTTCCATGGTGTGTATTGTTGTTCATTTTCATCAAATAAACAAAATAAAACCCAGAATTAATCCTGAAAGACATGAAATGAGCATAAAAGATGCTTCAGCCCAAGTGTTAATGTTACTAAAAGAGCCGAAATTTCTAAAAATATTGCGAAAAATAACAATCTTCTGTTTTAGAGTGAATGTTTGAGGTGTTTAGAAGGCATTTATTTCATTTTTAGAAAATTTAATTTTTCACATTTTTCCATGAAAAGTGCCAATACCCCCCCTTCGGGTTCTAGGTGAAAATCTCACTTGACATAAATCAAACAAAAATGTTTCCATGGTGTGTATTGTTGTTCATTTTCATCAAATAAACAAAATAAAACCCAGAATTAATCTTGAAGGACAAGAAATGAGCATAAAAGTTGCTTCAGAGAAAGTGTTAATGTTACTAAAAGAGCCGAAATTTCTAAAAATATTGCGAAAAACAACAATCTTTTGTTTTAGAGTGTATGTTTGAGGTGTTTAGAAGGCATTTATTTCATTTTTAGAAAATTTAATTTTTCACATTTTTCCATGAAAAGTTCCAATACCCCCCCCTTTGGGTTCTAGGTAAAAATCTCACTCGACACAAATCAAACAAAAATGTTTCCATGGTGTGTATTGTTGTTCATTTTCATCAAATAAACAAAATAAAACCCAGAATTAATCTTGAAGGACAAGAAATGAGCATAAAAGTTGCTTCAGCGAAAGTGTTAATGTTACTAAAAGAGCCCAAATTTCTAAAAATATTGCGAAAAACAACAATCTTCTGTTTTAGAGTGAATGTTTGAGGTGTTTAGAAGGCATTTATTTCATTTTTAGAAAATTTATTTTTTCACATTTTTCCATGAAAAGTGCCAATACCCCCCCTTTGGGTTCTAGGTGAAAATCTCACTCGACACAAATCAAACAAAAATGTATCCAAGGTGTGTATTGTTGTTCATTTTCATCAAATAAACAAAATAAAACCCAGAATGTGTCCTGAAAGACAATAAATGATCATAAAAGATGCTTCAGCCCAGGTGTTATTGTTACTAAAAGAGCCCAAATTTCTAAAAATATTGCGAAAAACAACAATCTTCTGTTTTAGAGTGAATGTTTGAGGTGTTTAGAAGGCATTTCATTCATTTTTAGAAAATTTAATTTTTCACATTTTTCCATGAAAAGTGCCAGAACCCTTTGGGTTCTAGGTGAAAATCTCACTCGACACAAATCAAACAAAAATGTTTCCATGGTGTGTATTGTTGTTCATTTTCATCAAATAAACAAAATAAAACCCAGAATTAATCTTGAAGGACAAGAAATGAGCATAAAAGTTGCTTCAGAGAAAGTGTTAATGTTACTAAAAGAGCCGAAATTTCTAAAAATATTGCGAAAAACAACAATCTTTTGTTTTAGAGTGTATGTTTGAGGTGTTTAGAAGGCATTTATTTCATTTTTAGAAAATTTAATTTTTCACATTTTTCCATGAAAAGTTCCAATACCCCCCCCTTTGGGTTCTAGGTAAAAATCTCACTCGACACAAATCAAACAAAAATGTTTCCATGGTGTGTATTGTTGTTCATTTTCATCAAATAAACAAAATAAAACCCAGAATTAATCTTGAAGGACAAGAAATGAGCATAAAAGTTGCTTCAGCGAAAGTGTTAATGTTACTAAAAGAGCCCAAATTTCTAAAAATATTGCGAAAAACAACAATCTTCTGTTTTAGAGTGAATGTTTGAGGTGTTTAGAAGGCATTTATTTCATTTTTAGAAAATTTATTTTTTCACATTTTTCCATGAAAAGTGCCAATACCCCCCCTTTGGGTTCTAGGTGAAAATCTCACTCGACACAAATCAAACAAAAATGTATCCAAGGTGTGTATTGTTGTTCATTTTCATCAAATAAACAAAATAAAACCCAGAATGTGTCCTGAAAGACAATAAATGATCATAAAAGATGCTTCAGCCCAGGTGTTATTGTTACTAAAAGAGCCCAAATTTCTAAAAATATTGCGAAAAACAACAATCTTTTGTTTTAGAGTGTATGTTTGAGGTGTTTAGAAGGCATTTCATTCATTTTTAGAAAATTTAATTTTTCACATTTTTCCATGAAAAGTGCCAGAACCCTTTGGGTTCTAGGTGAAAATCTCACTCGACACAAATCAAACAAAAATGTTTCCATGGTATGTATTGTTGTTCATTTTCATCAAATAAACAAAATAAAACCCAGAATTAATCTTGAAAGACAAGAAATGAGCATAAAAGTTGCTTCAGCGAAAGTGTTAATTTTACTAAAAGAGCCCAAATTTCTAAAAATATTGCGAAAAACAACAATCTTCTGTTTTAGAGTGAATGTTTGAGGTGTTTAGAAGGCATTTATTTCATTTTTAGAAAATTTAATTTTTCACATTTTTCCATGAAAAGTGCCAATACCCCCCCCTTTGGGTTCCAGGTGAAAATCTAACTCGACACAAATCAAACAAAAATGTATCCAAGGTGTGTATTGTTGTTCATTTTCATCAAATAAACAAAATAAAACCCAGAATGAATCCTGAAAGACAATAAAAGATCATAAAAGATGCTTCAGCCCAAGTGTTAATGTTACTAAAAGAGCCGAAATTTCTAAAAATATTGCGAAAAACAACAATCTTCTGTTTTAGAGTGAATGTTTGAGGTGTTTAGAAGGCATTTATTTCATTTTTAGAAAATTTAATTTTTCACATTTTTCCATGAAAAGTGCCAATACCCCCCCCTTTGGGTTCTAGGTGAAAATCTCACTCGACACAAATAAAAAAAAAATGTATCCAAGGTGTGTATTGTTGTTCATTTTCATCAAATAAACAAAATAAAACCCAGAATGAATCCTGAAAGAAAATAAAAGATCATAAAGGATGCTTCAGCCCAGGGGTTAATGTTACTAAAAGAGCCCAAATTTCTAAAAATATTGCGAAAAACAACAATCTTCTGTTTTAGAGTGAATGTTTGAGGTGTTTAGAAGGCATTTCATTCATTTTTAGAAAATTTAATTTTTCACATTTTTCCATGAAAAGTGCCAGAACCCTTTGGGTTCTAGGTGAAAATCTCACTCGACACAAATCAAACAAAAATGTTTCCATGGTATGTATTGTTGTTCATTTTCATCAAATAAACAAAATAAAACCCAGAATTAATCTTGAAAGACAAGAAATGAGCATAAAACTTGCTTCAGCGAAAGTGTTAATTTTACTAAAAGAGCCCAAATTTCGAAAAATATTGCGAAAAACAACAATCTTCTGTTTTAGAGTGAATGTTTGAGGTGTTTAGAAGGCATTTATTTCATTTTTAGAAAATTTAATTTTTCACATTTTTCCATGAAAAGTGCCAATACCCCCCCCTTTGGGTTCCAGGTGAAAATCTAACTCGACACAAATCAAACAAAAATGTATCCAAGGTGTGTATTGTTGTTCATTTTCATCAAATAAACAAAATAAAACCCAGAATGAATCCTGAAAGACAATAAAAGATCATAAAAGATGCTTCAGCCCAAGTGTTAATGTTACTAAAAGAGCCGAAATTTCTAAAAATATTGCGAAAAATAACAATCTTCTGTTTTAGAGTGAATGTTTAAGGTGTTTAGAAGGCATTTATTTCATTTTTAGAAAATTTAATTTTTCACATTTTTCCATGAAAAGTGCCAATACCCCCCCTTTGGGTTCTAGGTGAAAATCTCACTCGACACAAATCAAACAAAAATGTATCCAAGGTGTGTATTGTTGTTCATTTTCATCAAATAAACAAAATAAAACCCAGAATGAATCCTGAAAGACAATTAAAGATTATAAAAGATGCTTCAGCCCAAGTGTTAATGTTACTAAAAGAGCCCAAATTTCTAAAAATATTGCGAAAAACAACATTCTCCTGTTTTAGAGTGAATGTTTGAGGTGTTTAGAAGGCATTTATTTCATTTTTAGAAAATTTAATTTTTCACATTTTTCCATGAAAAGTGCCAATACCCCCCCCTTTGGGTTCTAGGTGAAAATCTCACTTGTCATAAATCAAACAAAAATGTTTCCATGGTGTGTATTGTTGTTCATTTTCATCAAATAAACAAAATAAAACCCAGAATTAATCCTGAAAGACATGAAATGAGCATAAAAGATGCTTCAGCGCAAGTGTTAATTTTACTAAAAGAGCCCAAATTTCTAAAAATATTGCGAAAAACAACAATCTTCTGTTTTAGAGTGAATGTTTGAGGTGTTTAGAAGGCATTTATTTCATTTTTAGAAAATTTAATTTTTCACATTTTTCCATGAAAAGTGCCAATACCCCCCCCTTTGGGTTCTAGGTGAAAATCTCACTTGACCCAAATCAAACAAAAATGTTTCCATGGTGTGTATTGTTGTTTATTTTCATCAAATAAACAAAATAAAACCCAGATATAATCCTGAAAGACATGAAATGAGCATAAAAGATTCTTCAGCGCAAGTGTTAATTTTACTAAAAGAGCCCACATTTCTAAAAATATTGCGAAAAACAACAATCTTCAGTTTTAGAGTGAATGTTTGAGGTGTTTAGAAGGCATTTATTTCATTTTTAGAAAATTTAATTTTTTACATTTTTCCATGAAAAGTGCCAATACCCCCCCCTTTAAGTTCTAGGTGAAAATCTCACTCGACACAAATCAAACAAAAATGTTTCCATGGTGTGTATTGTTGTTCATTTTCATCAAATAAACAAAATAAAACCCAGAATTAATCCTGAAAGACATGAAATGAGCATAAAAGATGCTTCAGCGCAAGTGTTAATTTTACTAAAAGAGCCCAAATTTCTAAAAATATTGCGAAAAACAACAATCTTCTGTTTTAGAGTGAATGTTTGAGGTGTTTAGAAGGCATTTATTTCATTTTTAGAAAATTTAATTTTTCACATTTTTCCATGAAAAGTGCCAATACCCCCCTTTTGGGTTCTAGGTGAAATTCTCACTCGACACAAATCAAACAAAAATGTATCCAAGGTGTGTATTGTTGTTCATTTTTATCAAATAAACAAAATAAAACCCAGAATGTATCCTGAAAGACAATAAATGATCATAAAAGATGCTTCAGCCCAGGTATTTACTAAAAGAGCCCAAATTTCTAAAAATATTGTGAAAAACAACAATCTTCTGTTTTAGAGTGAATGTTTGAGGTGTTTAGAAGGCATTTATTTCATTTTTAGAAAATTTAATTTTTCACATTTTTCCATGAAAAGTGCCAATACCCCCCCCTTTGGGTTCTAGGTAAAAATCTCACTCGACACAAATCAAACAAAAATGTTTCCATGGTGTGTATTGTTGTTCATTTTCATCAAATAAACAAAACAAAACCCAGAATTAATCTTGAAGGACAAGAAATGAGCATAAAAGTTGCTTCAGAGAAAGTGTTAATGTCACTAAAAGAGCCCAAATTTCTAAAAATATTGCGAAAAACAACAATCTTCTGTTTTAGAGTGAATGTTTGAGGTGTTTAGAAGGCATTTATTTCATTTTTAGAAAATTTAATTTTTAACATTTTTCCATGAAAAGTGCCAATACCCCCCCTTTGGGTTCTGGGTGAAAATCTCACTGGACACAAATCAAACAAAAATGTTTGCATGGTGTGTATTGTTGTTCATTTTCAACAAATATACAAAATAAAACCCAGAATTAATCCTGAAAGCATGAAATGAGCATAAAAGATGCTTCAGCGAAAGTGTTAATTTTACTAAAAGAGCCCAAATTTCTAAAAATATTGCGAAAAACAACAATCTTCTGTTTTAGAGTGAATGTTTGAGGTGTTTAGAAGGTATTTATTTAATTTTTAGAAAATTTAATTTTTTACATTTTTCCATGAAAAGTGCCAATACCCCCCCTTTGGGTTCTAGGTGAAAATCTCACTCGACACAAATCAAACAAAAATGTATCCAAGGTGTGTATTGTTGTTCATTTTCATCAAATAAACAAAATAAAACCCAGAATGAATCCTGAAAGACAATTAAAGATCATAAAAGATGCTTCAGCCCAAGTGTTAATGTTACTAAAAGAGCCCAAATTTCTAAAAATATTGCGAAAAACAACATTCTCCTGTTTTAGAGTGAATGTTTGAGGTGTTTAGAAGGCATTTATTTCATTTTTAGAAAATTTAATTTTTCACATTTTTCCATGAAAAGTGCCAATACCCCCCCCTTTGGGTTCTAGGTGAAAATCTCACTTGTCATAAATCAAACAAAAATGTTTCCATGGTGTGTATTGTTGTTCATTTTCATCAAATAAACAAAATAAAACCCAGAATTAATCCTGAAAGACATGAAATGAGCATAAAAGATGCTTCAGCGCAAGTGTTAATTTTACTAAAAGAGCCCAAATTTCTAAAAATATTGCGAAAAACAACAATCTTCTGTTTTAGAGTGAATGTTTGAGGTGTTTAGAAGGCATTTATTTCATTTTTAGAAAATTTAATTTTTCACATTTTTCCATGAAAAGTGCCAATACCCCCCCCTTTGGGTTCTAGGTGAAAATCTCACTTGACCCAAATCAAACAAAAATGTTTCCATGGTGTGTATTGTTGTTTATTTTCATCAAATAAACAAAATAAAACCCAGATATAATCCTGAAAGACATGAAATGAGCATAAAAGATTCTTCAGCGCAAGTGTTAATTTTACTAAAAGAGCCCAAATTTCTAAAAATATTGCGAAAAACAACAATCTTCAGTTTTAGATTGAATGTTTGAGGTGTTTAGAAGGCATTTATTTCATTTTTAGAAAATTTAATTTTTTACATTTTTCCATGAAAAGTGCCAATACCCCCCCCTTTAAGTTCTAGGTGAAAATCTCACTCGACACAAATCAAACAAAAATGTTTCCATGGTGTGTATTGTTGTTCATTTTCATCAAATAAACAAAATAAAACCCAGAATTAATCCTGAAAGACATGAAATGAGCATAAAAGATGCTTCAGCGCAAGTGTTAATTTTACTAAAAGAGCCCAAATTTCTAAAAATATTGCGAAAAACAACAATCTTCTGTTTTAGAGTGAATGTTTGAGGTGTTTAGAAGGCATTTATTTCATTTTTAGAAAATTTAATTTTTCACATTTTTCCATGAAAAGTGCCAATACCCCCCTTTTGGGTTCTAGGTGAAATTCTCACTCGACACAAATCAAACAAAAATGTATCCAAGGTGTGTATTGTTGTTCATTTTTATCAAATAAACAAAATAAAACCCAGAATGTATCCTGAAAGACAATAAATGATCATAAAAGATGCTTCAGCCCAGGTATTTACTAAAAGAGCCCAAATTTCTAAAAATATTGTGAAAAACAACAATCTTCTGTTTTAGAGTGAATGTTTGAGGTGTTTAGAAGGCATTTATTTCATTTTTAGAAAATTTAATTTTTCACATTTTTCCATGAAAAGTGCCAATACCCCCCCCTTTGGGTTCTAGGTAAAAATCTCACTCGACACAAATCAAACAAAAATGTTTCCATGGTGTGTATTGTTGTTCATTTTCATCAAATAAACAAAACAAAACCCAGAATTAATCTTGAAGGACAAGAAATGAGCATAAAAGTTGCTTCAGAGAAAGTGTTAATGTCACTAAAAGAGCCCAAATTTCTAAAAATATTGCGAAAAACAACAATCTTCTGTTTTAGAGTGAATGTTTGAGGTGTTTAGAAGGCATTTATTTCATTTTTAGAAAATTTAATTTTTAACATTTTTCCATGAAAAGTGCCAATACCCCCCCTTTGGGTTCTGGGTGAAAATCTCACTGGACACAAATCAAACAAAAATGTTTGCATGGTGTGTATTGTTGTTCATTTTCAACAAATATACAAAATAAAACCCAGAATTAATCCTGAAAGCATGAAATGAGCATAAAAGATGCTTCAGCGAAAGTGTTAATTTTACTAAAAGAGCCCAAATTTCTAAAAATATTGCGAAAAACAACAATCTTCTGTTTTAGAGTGAATGTTTGAGGTGTTTAGAAGGCATTTATTTCATTTTTAGAAAATTTAATTTTTTACATTTTTCCATGAAAAGTGTAAAAACCCCCCCCCCCCTTTGGGTTCTAGGTGAAAATCTCCCTCGACACAAATCAAACAAAAATGTTTCCATGGTGTGTATTGTTGTTCATTTTCATCAAATAAACAAAATAAAACCCAGAATTAATCTTGAAGGACAAGAAATGAGCATAAAAGTTGCTTCAGCGAAAGTGTTAATGTTACTAAAAGAGCCCAAATTTCTAAAAATATTGCGAAAAACAACAATCTTCTGTTTTAGAGTGAATGTTTGAGGTGTTTAGAAGGCATTAATTTCATTTTTAGAAAATTTAATTTTTCACATTTTTCCATGAAAAGTGCCAATACCCCCCCCCTTTGGGTTCTAGGTGAAAATCTCACTCGACACAAATCAAACAAAAATGTATCCAAGGTGTGTATTGTTGTTCATTTTCATCAAATAAACAAAATAATACCCAGAATGTGTCCTGAAAGACAATAAATGATCATAAAAGATGCTTCAACCCAGGTGTTAATGTTACTAAAAGAGCCCAAATTTCTAAAAATATTGCGAAAAACAACAATCTTCTGTTTTAGAGTGAATGTTTGAGGTGTTTAGAAGGCATTTATTTCATTTTTAGAAAATTTAATTTTTACATTTTTTCATGAAAAGTATCAATACCCCCCTTTGGGTTCTAGGTGAAAATCTCACTCGACACAAATCAAACAAAAATGTTTCCATGGTGTGTATTGTTGTTTATTTTCTACAAATTAACAAAATAAAACCCAGAATTAATCCTGAAAGACAAGAAATTACCATAAATGATGCTTCAGAGAAAGTGTTAATGTTACTAAAAGAGCCCAAATTTCTAAAAATATTGCGAAAAACAACATTCTTCTGTTTTAAAGTGAATGTTTGAGGTGTTTAGAAGGCATTTATTTCATTTTTAGAAAATTTAATTTTTCACATTTTTCCATTAAAAGTGCCAATACCCCCCCCCTTTGGGTTCTAGGTGAAAATCTCACTTGACATAAATCAAACAAAAATGTTTCCATGGTGTGTATTGTTGTTCATTTTCATCAAATAAACAAAATAAAACCCAGAATTAATCCTGAAAGACATGAAATGAGCATAAAATATGCTTCAGCGCAAGTGTTAATTTTACTAAAAGAGCCCAAATTTCTAAAAATATTGCGAAAAACAACAATCTTCTGTTTTAGAGTGAATGTTTGAGGTGTTTAGAAGGCATTTATTTCATTTTTAGAAAATTTAATTTTTCACATTTTTCCATGAAAAGTGCCAATACCCCCCCTTTGGGTTCTAGGTAAAAATCTCACTCGACACAAATCAAACAAAAATGTTTCCATGGTGTGTATTGTTGTTCATTTTCATCAAATAAACAAAATAAAACCCAGAATTAATCTTGAAGGACAAGAAATGAGCATAAAAGTTGCTTCAGAGGAGGTGTTAATGTTACTAAAAGAGCCCCAAATTTCTAAAAATATTGCGAAAAACAACAATCTTCTGTTTTAGAGTGAATGTTTGAGGTGTTTAGAAGGCATTTATTTCATTTTTAGAAAATTTAATTTTTTAAATTTTTCCATGAAAAGTGCCAATACCCCCCCCCTTTGGGTTCTGGGTGAAAATCTCACTGGACACAAATCAAACAAAAATGTTTGCATGGTGTGTATTGTTGTTCATTTTCAACAAATATACAAAATAAAACCCAGAATTAATCCTGAAAGCATGAAATGAGCATAAAAGATGCTTCAGCGAAAGTGTTAATTTTACTAAAAGAGCCCAAATTTCTAAAAATATTGCGAAAAACAACAATCTTCTGTTTTAGAGTGAATGTTTGAGGTGTTTAGAAGGCATTTATTTCATTTTAGAAAATTTAATTTTTTACATTTTTCCATGAAAAGTGCCAATACCCCCTCTGGGTTCTAGGTGAAAATCTCACTCGACACAAATCAAACAAAAATGTTTCCATGGTGTGTATTGTTGTTCATTTTCATCAAATAAACAAAATAAAACCCAGAATTAATCTTGAAGGACAAGAAATGAGCATAAAAGATTCTTTCAGCGCAAGTGTTAATTTTACTTAAAAGAGCCAAATTTCTAAAAATATTAGAAATTTCTTCTGTTTTAGAGTGAATGTATGAGGTGTTTAGAAGGCATTTATTTCATTTTTAGAAAATTTAATTTTTCACATTTTTCCATGAAAAGTGCCAATACCCCCCTTTGGGTTCTAGGTGAAAATCTCACTCGACACAAATCAAACAAAAATGTATCCAAGGTGTGTATTGTTGTTCATTTTCATCAAATAAACAAAATAAAACCCAGAATGTGTCCTGAAAGACAATAAATGATCATAAAAGATGCTTCAGCCCAGGTGTTAATGTTACTAAAAGAGCCCAAATTTCTAAAAATATTGCGAAAAACAACAATCTTCTGTTTTAGAGTGAATGTTTGAGGTGTTTAGAAGGCATTTATTTCATTTTTAGAAAATTTAATTTTTCACATTTTTCCATGAAAAGTGCCAATACCCCCCCTTTGGGTTCTAGGTGAAAATCTCACTTGACCCAAATCAAACAAAAATGTTTCCATGGTGTGTATTGTTGTTCATTTCATCAAATAAACAAAATAAAACCCAGAATTAATCTTGAAGGACAAGAAATGAGCATAAAAGTTGCTTCAGCGAAAGTGTTAATGTTACTAAAAGAGCCCAAATTTCTAAAAATATTGCGAAAAACAACAATCTTCTGTTTTAGAGTGAATGTTTGAGGTGTTTAGAAGGCATTTATTTCATTTTTAGAAAATTTAATTTTTCACATTTTTCCATGAAAAGTGCCAATACCCCCCCCTTTGGGTTCTAGGTAAAAATCTTACTCGACACAAATCAAACAAAAATGTTTCCATGGTGTGTATTGTTGTTCATTTTCATCAAATAAACAAAATAAAACCCAGAATTAATCTTGAAGGACAAGAAATGAGCATAAAAGTTGCTTCAGAGAAAGTGTTAATTTTACTAAAAGAGCCCAAATTTCTAAAAATATTGCGAAAAACAACAATCTTCAGTTTTAGAGTGAATGTTTGAGGTGTTTAGAAGGCATTTATTTCATTTTTAGAAAATTTAATTTTTTACATTTTTCCATGAAAAGTGCCAATACCCCCCCCTTTAAGTTCTAGGTGAAAATCTCACTCGACACAAATCAAACAAAAATGTTTCCATGGTGTGTATTGTTGTTCATTTTCATCAAATAAACAAAATAAAACCCAGAATTAATCCTGAAAGACATGAAATGAGCATAAAAGATGCTTCAGCGCAAGTGTTAATTTTACTAAAAGAGCCCAAATTTCTAAAAATATTGCGAAAAACAACAATCTTCTGTTTTAGAGTGAATGTTTGAGGTGTTTAGAAGGCATTTATTTCATTTTTAGAAAATTTAATTTTTCACATTTTTCCATGAAAAGTGCCAATACCCCCCTTTTGGGTTCTAGGTGAAATTCTCACTCGACACAAATCAAACAAAAATGTATCCAAGGTGTGTATTGTTGTTCATTTTTATCAAATAAACAAAATAAAACCCAGAATGTATCCTGAAAGACAATAAATGATCATAAAAGATGCTTCAGCCCAGGTATTTACTAAAAGAGCCCAAATTTCTAAAAATATTGTGAAAAACAACAATCTTCTGTTTTAGAGTGAATGTTTGAGGTGTTTAGAAGGCATTTATTTCATTTTTAGAAAATTTAATTTTTCACATTTTTCCATGAAAAGTGCCAATACCCCCCCCTTTGGGTTCTAGGTAAAAATCTCACTCGACACAAATCAAACAAAAATGTTTCCATGGTGTGTATTGTTGTTCATTTTCATCAAATAAACAAAACAAAACCCAGAATTAATCTTGAAGGACAAGAAATGAGCATAAAAGTTGCTTCAGAGAAAGTGTTAATGTCACTAAAAGAGCCCAAATTTCTAAAATATTGCGAAAAACAACAATCTTCTGTTTTAGAGTGAATGTTTGAGGTGTTTAGAAGGCATTTATTTCATTTTTAGAAAATTTAATTTTTAACATTTTTCCATGAAAAGTGCCAATACCCCCCCTTTGGGTTCTGGGTGAAAATCTCACTGGACACAAATCAAACAAAAATGTTTGCATGGTGTGTATTGTTGTTCATTTTCAACAAATATACAAAATAAAACCCAGAATTAATCCTGAAAGCATGAAATGAGCATAAAAGATGCTTCAGCGAAAGTGTTAATTTTACTAAAAGAGCCCAAATTTCTAAAAATATTGCGAAAAACAACAATCTTCTGTTTTAGAGTGAATGTTTGAGGTGTTTAGAAGGCATTTATTTCATTTTTAGAAAATTTAATTTTTTACATTTTTCCATGAAAAGTGCAAATACCCCCCCCCTTTGGGTTCTAGGTGAAAATCTCACTCGACACAAATCAAACAAAAATGTTTCCATGGTGTGTATTGTTGTTCATTTTCATCAAATAAACAAAATAAAACCCAGAATTAATCTTGAAGGACAAGAAATGAGCATAAAAGTTGCTTCAGCGAAAGTGTTAATGTTACTAAAAGAGCCCAAATTTCTAAAAATATTGCGAAAAACAACAATCTTCTGTTTTAGAGTGAATGTTTGAGGTGTTTAGAAGGCATTAATTTCATTTTTAGAAAATTTAATTTTTCACATTTTTCCATGAAAAGTGCCAATACCCCCCCCTTTGGGTTCTAGGTGAAAATCTCACTCGACACAAATCAAACAAAAATGTATCCAAGGTGTGTATTGTTGTTCATTTTCATCAAATAAACAAAATAAAACCCAGAATGTGTCCTGAAAGACAATAAATGATCATAAAAGATGCTTCAGCCCAGGTGTTAATGTTACTAAAAGAGCCCAAATTTCTAAAAATATTGCGAAAAACAACAATCTTCTGTTTTAGAGTGAATGTTTGAGGTGTTTAGAAGGCATTTATTTCATTTTTAGAAAATTTAATTTTTACATTTTTTCATGAAAAGTGCCAATACCCCCCTTTGGGTTCTAGGTGAAAATCTCACTCGACACAAATCAAACAAAAATGTTTCCATGGTGTGTATTGTTGTTTATTTTCTACAAATTAACAAAATAAAACCCAGAATTAATCCTGAAAGTCAAGAAATTACCATAAATGATGCTCAGAGAAAGTGTTAATGTTACTAAAAGAGCCCAAATTTCTAAAAATATTGCGAAAAACAACATTCTTCTGTTTTAAAGTGAATGTTTGAGGTGTTTAGAAGGCATTTATTTCATTTTTAGAAAATTTAATTTTTCACATTTTTCCATTAAAAGTGCCAATACCCCCCCCTTTGGGTTCTAGGTGAAAATCTCACTTGACATAAATCAAACAAAAATGTTTCCATGGTGTGTATTGTTGTTCATTTTCATCAAATAAACAAAATAAACCCAGAATTAATCCTGAAAGACATGAAATGAGCATAAAATATGCTTCAGCGCAAGTGTTAATTTTACTAAAAGAGCCCAAATTTCTAAAAATATTGCGAAAAACAACAATCTTCTGTTTTAGAGTGAATGTTTGAGGTGTTTAGAAGGCATTTATTTCATTTTTAGAAAATTTAATTTTTCACATTTTTCCATGAAAAGTGCCAATACCCCCCCTTTGGGTTCTAGGTAAAAATCTCACTCGACACAAATCAAACAAAAATGTTTCCATGGTGTGTATTGTTGTTCATTTTCATCAAATAAACAAAATAAAACCCAGAATTAATCTTGAAGGACAAGAAATGAGCATAAAAGTTGCTTTAGAGGAGGTGTTAATGTTACTAAAAGAGCCCAAATTTCTAAAAATATTGCGAAAAACAACAATCTTCTGTTTTAGAGTGAATGTTTGAGGTGTTTAGAAGGCATTTATTTCATTTTTAGAAAATTTAATTTTTAACATTTTTCCATGAAAAGTGCCAATACCCCCCCTTTGGGTTCTGGGTGAAAATCTCACTGGACACAAATCAAACAAAAATGTTTGCATGGTGTGTATTGTTGTTCATTTTCAACAAATATACAAAATAAAACCCAGAATTAATCCTGAAAGCATGAAATGAGCATAAAAGATGCTTCAGCGAAAGTGTTAATTTTACTAAAAGAGCCCAAATTTCTAAAAATATTGCGAAAAACAACAATCTTCTGTTTTAGAGTGAATGTTTGAGGTGTTTAGAAGGCATTTATTTCATTTTTAGAAAATTTAATTTTTTACATTTTTCCATGAAAAGTGCAAATACCCCCCCCCTTTGGGTTCTAGGTGAAAATCTCACTCGACACAAATCAAACAAAAATGTTTCCATGGTGTGTATTGTTGTTCATTTTCATCAAATAAACAAAATAAAACCCAGAATTAATCTTGAAGGACAAGAAATGAGCATAAAAGTTGCTTCAGCGAAAGTGTTAATGTTACTAAAAGAGCCCAAATTTCTAAAAATATTGCGAAAAACAACAATCTTCTGTTTTAGAGTGAATGTTTGAGGTGTTTAGAAGGCATTAATTTCATTTTTAGAAAATTTAATTTTTCACATTTTTCCATGAAAAGTGCCAATACCCCCCCCTTTGGGTTCTAGGTGAAAATCTCACTCGACACAAATCAAACAAAAATGTATCCAAGGTGTGTATTGTTGTTCATTTTCATCAAATAAACAAAATAAAACCCAGAATGTGTCCTGAAAGACAATAAATGATCATAAAAGATGCTTCAGCCCAGGTGTTAATGTTACTAAAAGAGCCCAAATTTCTAAAAATATTGCGAAAAACAACAATCTTCTGTTTTAGAGTGAATGTTTGAGGTGTTTAGAAGGCATTTATTTCATTTTTAGAAAATTTAATTTTTACATTTTTTCATGAAAAGTGCCAATACCCCCCTTTGGGTTCTAGGTGAAAATCTCACTCGACACAAATCAAACAAAAATGTTTCCATGGTGTGTATTGTTGCTTATTTTCTACAAATTAACAAAATAAAACCCAGAATTAATCCTGAAAGACAAGAAATTACCATAAATGATGCTTCAGAGAAAGTGTTAATGTTACTAAAAGAGCCCAAATTTCTAAAAATATTGCGAAAAACAACATTCTTCTGTTTTAAAGTGAATGTTTGAGGTGTTTAGAAGGCATTTATTTCATTTTTAGAAAATTTAATTTTTCACATTTTTCCATTAAAAGTGCCAATACCCCCCCCTTTGGGTTCTAGGTGAAAATCTCACTTGACATAAATCAAACAAAAATGTTTCCATGGTGTGTATTGTTGTTCATTTTCATCAAATAAACAAAATAAAACCCAGAATTAATCCTGAAAGACATGAAATGAGCATAAAATATGCTTCAGCGCAAGTGTTAATTTTACTAAAAGAGCCCAAATTTCTAAAATATTGCGAAAAACAACAATCTTCTGTTTTAGAGTGAATGTTTGAGGTGTTTAGAAGGCATTTATTTCATTTTTAGAAAATTTAATTTTTCACATTTTTCCATGAAAAGTGCCAATACCCCCCCTTTGGGTTCTAGGTAAAAATCTCACTCGACACAAATCAAACAAAAATGTTTCCATGGTGTGTATTGTTGTTCATTTCATCAAATAAACAAAATAAAACCCAGAATTAATCTTGAAGGACAAGAAATGAGCATAAAAGTTGCTTCAGAGGAGGTGTTAATGTTACTAAAAGAGCCCAAATTTCTAAAAATATTGCGAAAAACAACAATCTTCTGTTTTATAGTGAATGTTTGAGGTGTTTAGAAGGCATTTATTTCATTTTAGAAAATTTAATTTTTTAAATTTTTCCATGAAAAGTGCCAATACCCCCCCCTTTGGGTTCTGGGTGAAAATCTCACTGGACACAAATCAAACAAAAATGTTTGCATGGTGTGTATTGTTGTTCATTTTCAACAAATATACAAAATAAAACCCAGAATTAATCCTGAAAGCATGAAATGAGCATAAAAGATGCTTCAGCGAAAGTGTTAATTTTACTAAAAGAGCCCAAATTTCTAAAAATATTGCGAAAAACAACAATCTTCTGTTTTAGAGTGAATGTTTGAGGTGTTTGGAAGGCATTTATTTCATTTTTAGAAAATTTAATTTTTTACATTTTTCCATGAAAAGTGCCAATACCCCCTCTGGGTTCTAGGTGAAAATCTCACTCGACACAAATCAAACAAAAATGTTTCCATGGTGTGTATTGTTGTTCATTTTCATCAAATAAACAAAATAAAACCCAGAATTAATCTTGAAGGACAAGAAATGAGCATAAAAGATTCTTCAGCGCAAGTGTTAATTTTACTAAAAGAGCCCAAATTTCTAAAAATATTGCGAAAAACAACAATCTTCTGTTTTAGAGTGAATGTATGAGGTGTTTAGAAGGCATTTATTTCATTTTTAGAAATTTAATTTTTCACATTTTTCCATGAAAAGTGCCAATACCCCCCCTTTGGGTTCTAGGTGAAAATCTCACTCGACACAAATCAAACAAAATGTATCCAAGGTGTGTATTGTTGTTCATTTTCATCAAATAAACAAAATAAAACCCAGAATGTGTCCTGAAAGACAATAAATGATCATAAAAGATGCTTCAGCCCAGGTGTTAATGTTACTAAAAGAGCCCAAATTTCTAAAATATTGCGAAAAACAACAATCTTCTGTTTTAGAGTGAATGTTTGAGGTGTTTAGCAGGCATTTATTTCATTTTTAGAAAATTTAATTTTTCACATTTTTCCATGAAAAGTGCCAATACCCCCCCTTTGGGTTCTAGGTGAAAATCTCACTTGACCCAAATCAAACAAAAATGTTTCCATGGTGTGTATTGTTGTTCATTTTCATCAAATAAACAAAATAAAACCCAGAATTAATCTTGAAGGACAAGAAATGAGCATAAAAGTTGCTTCAGCGAAAGTGTTAATGTTACTAAAAGAGCCCAAATTTCTAAAAATATTGCGAAAACAACAATCTTCTGTTTTAGAGTGAATGTTTGAGGTGTTTAGAAGGCATTTATTTCATTTTTAGAAAATTTAATTTTTCACTTCACATTTTTCCATGAAAAGTGCCAATACCCCCCCCTTTGGGTTCTAGGTAAAAATCTCACTCGACACAAATCAAACAAAAATGTTTCCATGGTGTGTATTGTTGTTCATTTTCATCAAATAAACAAAATAAAACCCAGAATTAATCTTGAAGGACAAGAAATGAGCATAAAAGTTGCTTCAGAGAAAGTGTTAATGTTACTAAAAGAGCCCAAATTTCTAAAAATATTACAAAAAACAACAATCTTCTGTTTTAGAGTGAATGTTTGAGGTGTTTAGAAGGCATTTATTTCATTTTTAGAAAATTTAATTTTTTAAATTTTTCCATGAAAAGTGCCAATACCCCCCCCCTTTGGGTTCTGGGTGAAAATCTCACTGGACACAAATTAAACAGAAATGTTTGCATGGTGTGTATTGTTGTTCATTTTAAACAAATATACAAAATAAAACCCAGAATTAATCCTGAAAGCATGAAATGAGCATAAAATATGCTTCAGCGAAAGTGTTAATTTTACTAAAAGAGCCCAAATTTCTATAAATATTGCGAAAAACAACAATCTTCTGTTTTAGAGTGAATGTTTGAGGTGTTTAGAAGGCATTTATTTCATTTTAGAAAATTTAATTTTTTACATTTTTCCATGAAAAGTGCCATTACCCCCCCCCTTTTGGTTCTAGGTGAAAATCTCACTCGAAACAAATCAAACAAAAATGTTTCCATGGTGTGTGTTGTTGTTCATTTTCATCAAATAAACAAATAAAACCCAGAATTAATCTTGAAGGACAAGAAATGAGCATAAAAGTTGCTTCAGAGAAAGTGTTAATGTACTAAAGAGCCCAAATTTCTAAAAATATTGCGAAAAACAACAATCTTCTGTTTTAGAGTGAATGTTTGAGGTGTTTAGAAGGCATTTATTTCATTTTTAGAAAATTTAATTTTTCACATTTTTCCATGAAAAGTGCCAATACCCCCCTTTTGGGTTCTAGGTGAAAATCTCACTCGACACAAATCAAACAAAAATGTATCCAAGGTGTGTATTGTTGTTCATTTTTATCAAATAAACAAAATAAAACCCAGAATGTATCCTGAAAGACAATAAATGATCATAAAAGATGCTTCAGCCCAGGTCTTTACTAAAAGAGCCCAAATTTCTAAAAATATTGTGAAAAACAACAATCTTCTGTTTAAGAGTGAATGTTTGAGGTGTTTAGAAGGCATTTATTTCATTTTTAGAAAATTTAATTTTTCACATTTTTCCATGAAAAGTGCCAATACCCCCCCCTTTGGGTTCTAGGTAAAAATCTCACTCGACACAAATCAAACAAAAATGTTTCCATGGTGTGTATTGTTGTTCATTTTAATCAAATAAACAAAATAAAACCCAGAATTAATCTTGAAGGACAAGAAATGAGCATAAAAGTTGCTTCAGAGAAAGTGTTAATGTTACTAAAAGAGCCCAAATTTCTAAAAATATTGCGAAAAACAACAATCTTCTGTTTTAGAGTGAATGTTTGAGGTGTTTAGAAGGCATTTATTTCATTTTTAGAAATTTAATTTTTAAATTTTTCCATGAAAAGTGCCAATACCCCCCCCCTTTGGGTTCTGGGTGAAAATCTCACTGGACACAAATCAAACAAAAATGTTTGCATGGTGTGTATTGTTGTTCATTTTCAACAAATATACAAAATAAAACCCAGAATTAATCCTGAAAGCATGAAATGAGCATAAAAGATGCTTCAGCGAAAGTGTTAATTTTACTAAAAGAGCCCAAATTTCTAAAAATATTGCGAAAAACAACAATCTTCTGTTTTAGAGTGATTGTTTGAGGTGTTTAGAAGGCATTTATTTCATTTTTAGAAATTTAATTTTTTACATTTTTCCATGAAAAGTGCCAATACCCCCCCCTTTGGGTTCTAGGTGAAAATCTCACTCGACACAAATCAAACAAAAATGTTTCCATGGTGTGTGTTGTTGTTCATTTTCATCAAATAAACAAAATAAAACCCAGAATTAATCTTGAAGGACAAGAATTGAGCATAAAAGTTGCTTCAGCGAAAGTGTTAATGTTACTAAAAGAGCCCAAATTTCTAAAAATATTGCGAAAAACAACAATCTTCTGTTTTAGAGTGAATGTTTGAGGTGTTTAGAAGGCATTTATTTCATTTTTAGAAATTTAATTTTTCACATTTTTCCATGAAAAGTGCCAATACCCCCCCCTTTGGGTTCTAGGTGAAAATCTCACTCGACACAAATCAAACAAAAATGTATCCAAGGTGTGTATTGTTGTTCATTTCATCAAATAAACAAAATAAAACCCAGAATGTGTCCTGAAAGACAATAAATGATCATAAAAGATGCTTCAGCCCAGGTGTTAATGTTACTAAAAGAGCCCAAATTTTTAAAAATATTGCGAAAAACAACAATCTTCTGTTTTAGAGTGAATGTTTGAGGTGTTTAGAAGGCATTTATTTCATTTTTAGAAATTTAATTTTTTTAAATTTTTCCATGAAAAGTGCATATACCCCCCCTTTGGGTTCTAGGTGAAAATATCACTCGACACAAATCAAACAAAAATGTTTCCATGGTGTGTATTGTTGTCCATTTTCATCAAATAAACAAAATAAAACCCAGAACTAATGTTGAAGGACAAGAAATGATCATAAAAGTTGCTTCAGAGAAAGTGTTAATGTTACTTAAAGAGCCCAAATTTCTAAAAATATTGCGAAAAACAACAATCTTCTGTTTTAGAGTGAATGTTTGAGGTGTTTAGAAGGCATTTATTTCATTTTTAGAAAATTTAATTTTTTAAATTTTTCCATGAAAAGTGCCAATACCCCCCCCTTTGGGTTCTGGGTGAAAATCTCACTGGACACAAATCAAACAAAAATGTTTGCATGGTGTGTATTGTTGTTCATTTTCAACAAATATACAAAATAAAACCCAGAATTAATCCTGAAAGCATGAAATGAGCATAAAAGATGCTTCAGCGAAAGTGTTAATTTTACTAAAAGAGCCCAAATTTCTAAAAATATTGCGAAAAACAACAATCTTCTGTTTTAGAGTGAATGTTTGAGGTGTTTAGAAGGCATTTATTTCATTTTTAGAAAATTTAATTTTTTACATTTTTCCATGAAAAGTGCCAATACCCCCTCTGGGTTCTAGGTGAAAATCTCACTCGACACAAATCAAACAAAAATGTTTCCATGGTGTGTATTGTTGTTCATTTTCATCAATAAACAAAATAAAACCCAGAATTAATCCTGAAGGACAAGAAATGAGCATAAAAGATTCTTCAGCGCAAGTGTTAATTTTACTAAAAGAGCCCAAATTTCTAAAAATAATGCGAAAAACAACAATCTTCTGTTTTAGAGTGAATGTATGAGGTGTTTAGAAGGCATTTATTTCATTTTTAGAAAATTTAATTTTTCACATTTTTCCATGAAAAGTGCCAATACCCCCCCTTTGGGTTCTAAGTGAAAATCTCACTCGACACAAATCAAACAAAAATGTATCCAAGGTGTGTATTGTTGTTCATTTTCATCAAATAAACAAAATAAAACCCAGAATGTGTCCTGAAAGACAATAAATGATCATAAAAGATGCTTCAGCCCAGGTGGTAATGTTACTAAAAGAGCCCAAATTTCTAAAAATATTGCGAAAAACAACAATCTTCTATTTTAGAGTGAATGTTTGAGGTGTTTAGAAGGCATTTATTTCATTTTAAGAAATTTAATTTTTTAAATTTTTCCATGAAAAGTGCCAATACCCCCCCCTTTGGGTTCTAGGTAAAAATCTCACTCGACACAAATCAAACAAAAATGTTTCCATGGTGTGTATTGTTGTTCATTTTCATCAAATAAACAAAATAAAACCCAGACTTAATCTTGAAGGACAAGATATGAGCATAAAAGTTGCTTCAGAGAAAGTGTTAATGTTACTAAAAGAGCCCAAATTTCTAAAAAATATTGCGAAAAACAACAATCTTTTGTTTTAGAGTGTATGTTTGAGGTGTATAGAAGGCATTTATTTCATTTTTAGAAAATTTAATTTTTCACATTTTTCCATGAAAAGTGCCAATACCCCCCTTTTGGGTTCTAGGTGAAATTCTCACTCGACACAAATCAAACAAAAATGTATCCAAGGTGTGTATTGTTGTTCATTTTTATCAAATAAACAAAATAAAACCCAGAATGTATCCTGAAAGACAATAAATGATCATAAAAGATGCTTCAGCCCAGGTCTTTACTAAAAGAGCCCAATTTCTAAAAATATTGTGAAAAACAACAATCTTCTGTTTTAGAGTGAATGTTTGAGGTGTTTAGAAGGCATTTATTTCATTTTTAGAAATTTAATTTTTTACATTTTTCCATGAAAAGTGCCAATACCCCCTCTGGGTTCTAGGTGAAAATCTCACTCGACACAAATCAAACAAAAATGTTTCCATGGTGTGTATTGTTGTTCATTTTCATCAAATAAACAAAATAAAACCCAGAATTAATCCTGAAGGACAAGAAATGAGCATAAAAGATTCTTCAGCGCAAGTGTTAATTTTACTAAAAGAGCCCAAATTTCTAAAAATATTGCGAAAAACAACAATCTTCTGTTTTAGAGTGAATGTATGAGGTGTTTAGAAGGCATTTATTTCATTTTTAGAAAATTTAATTTTTCACATTTTTCCATGAAAAGTGCCAATACCCCCCCTTTGGGTTCTAGGTGAAAATCTCACTCGACACAAATCAAACAAAAATGTATCCAAGGTGTGTATTGTTGTTCATTTTCATCAAATAAACAAATAAAACCCAGAATGTGTCCTGAAAGACAATAAATGATCATAAAAGATGCTTCAGCCCAGGTGTTAATGTTACTAAAAGAGCCCAAATTTCTAAAAATATTGCGAAAAACAACAATCTTCTATTTTAGAGTGAATGTTTGAGGTGTTTAGAAGGCATTTATTTCATTTTAAGAAAATTTAATTTTTTAAATTTTTCCATGAAAAGTGCCAATACCCCCCCTTTGGGTTCTAGGTAAAAATCTCACTCGACACAAATCAAACAAAAATGTTTCCATGGTGTGTATTGTTGTTCATTTTCATCAAATAAACAAAATAAAACCCAGACTTAATCTTGAAGGACAAGATATGAGCATAAAAGTTGCTTCAGAGAAAGTGTTAATGTTACTAAAAGAGCCCAAATTTCTAAAAATATTGCGAAAAACAACAATCTTTTGTTTTAGAGTGTATGTTTGAGGTGTATAGAAGGCATTTATTTCATTTTTAGAAAATTTAATTTTTCACATTTTTCCATGAAAAGTGCCAATACCCCCCTTTTGGGTTCTAGGTGAAATTCTCACTCGACACAAATCAAACAAAAATGTATCCAAGGTGTGTATTGTTGTTCATTTTTATCAAATAAACAAAATAAAACCCAGAATGTATCCTGAAAGACAATAAATGATCATAAAAGATGCTTCAGCCCAGGTCTTCACTAAAAGAGCCCAATTTCTAAAAATATTGTGAAAAACAACAATCTTCTGTTTTAGAGTGAATGTTTGAGGTGTTTAGAAGGCATTTATTTCATTTTTAGAAAATTTAATTTTTCACATTTTTCCATGAAAAGTGCCAATACCCCCCCCTTTGGGTTCTAGGTAAAAATCTCACTCAACACAAATCAAACAAAAATGTATCTAAGGTGTGTATTGTTGTTCATTTTCATCAAATAAACAAAATAATACCCAGAATTAATCTTGAAGGACAAGAAATGAGCATAAAAGTTGCTTCAGAGAAAGTGTTAATGTCACTAAAAGAGCCCAAATTTCTAAAAATATTGCGAAAAACAACAATCTTCTGTTTTAGAGTGAATGTTTGAGGTGTGTAGAAGGCATTTATTTCATTTTTAGAAAATTTAATTTTTTAAATTTTTCCATGAAAAGTGCCAATACCCCCCCCTTTGGGTTCTGGGTGAAAATCTCACTGGACACAAATCAAACAAAAATGTTTGCATGGTGTGTATTGTTGTTCATTTTCAACAAATATACAAAATAAAACCCAGAATTAATCCTGAAAGCATGAAATGAGCATAAAAGATGCTACAGCGAAAGTGTTAATTTTACTAAAAGAGCCCAAATTTCTAAAAATATTGCGAAAAACAACAATCTTCTGTTTTAGAGTGAATGTTTGAGGTGTTAAGAAGGCATTTATTTCATTTTTAGATAATTTAATTTTTTACATTTTTCCATGAAAAGTGCCAATACCCCCCCCTTTGGGTTCTAGGTGAAAATCTCACTCGACACAAATCAAACAAAAATGTTTCCATGGTGTGTATTGTTGTTCATTTTCATCAAATAAACAAAATAAAACCCAGAATTAATCTTGAAGGACAAGAAATGAGCATAAAAGTTGCTTCAGCGAAAGTGTTAATGTTACTAAAAGAGCCCAAATTTCTAAAAATATTGCGAAAAACAACAATCTTCTGTTTTAGAGTGAATGTTTGAGGTGTTTAGAAGGCATTTATTTCATTTTTAGAAAATTTAATTTTTCACATTTTTCCATGAAAAGTGCCAATACCCCCCCCTTTGGGTTCTAGGGGAAAATCTCACTGGACACAAATCAAACAAATAAGTATCCAAGGTGTGTATTGTTGTTCATTTTCATCAAATAAACAAAATAAAACCCAGAATGTGTCCTGAAAGACAATAAATGATCATAAAAGATGCTTCAGCCCAGGTGTTAATGTTACTAAAAGAGCCCAAATTTCTAAAAATATTGCGAAAAACAACAATCTTCTGTTTTAGAGTGAATGTTTGAGGTGTTTAGAAGGCATTTATTTCATTTTTAGAAAATTTAATTTTTCACATTTTTCCATGAAAAGTGCCAATACCCCCCCCTTTGGGTTCTAGGTGAAAATCTCACTTGACCCAAATCAAACAAAAATGTTTCCATGGTGTGTATTGTTGTTCATTTTCATCAAATAAACAAAATAAAACCCAGAATTAATCTTGAAAGACAAGAAATGAGCATAAAAGTTGCTTCAGCGAAAGTGTTAATGTTACTAAAAGAGCCCAAATTTCTAAAAATATTGCGAAAAACAACAATCTTCTGTTTTAGAGTGAATGTTTGAGGTGTTTAGAAGGCATTTATTTCATTTTTAAAAATTTAATTTTTCACATTTTTCCATGAAAAGTGCCAATACCCCCCTTTTGGGTTCTAGGTGAAATTCTCACTCGACACAAATCAAACAAAAATGTATCCAAGGTGTGTATTGTTGTTCATTTTTATCAAATAAACAAAATAAAACCCAGAATGTATCCTGAAAGACAATAAATGATCATAAAAGATGCTTCAGCCCAGGTCTTTACTAAAAGAGCCCAAATTTCTTAAAATATTGTGAAAAACAACAATCTTCTGTTTTAGAGTGAATGTTTGAGGTGTTTAGAAGGCATTTATTTCATTTTTAGAAAATTTAATTTTTCACATTTTTCCATGAAAAGTGCCAATACCCCCCTTTGGGTTCTAGGTAAAAATCTCACTCGACACAAATCAAACAAAAATGTTTCCATGGTGTGTATTGTTGTTCAATTTCATCAAATAAACAAAATAAAACCCAGAATTAATCTTGAAGGACAAGAAATGAGCATAAAAGTTGCTTCAGAGAAAGTGTTAATGTTACTAAAAGAGCCCAAATTTCTAAAAATATTGCGAAAAACAACAATCTTCTGTTTTAGAGTGAATGTTTGAGGTGTTTAGAAGGCATTTATTTCATTTTTAGAAAATTTATTTTTTAAATTTTTCCATGAAAAGTGCCAATACCCCCCCCTTTGGGTTCTGGGTGAAAATCTCACTGGACACAAATCAAACAAAAATGTTTGCATGGTGTGTATTGTTGTTCATTTTCAACAAATATACAAAATAAAACCCAGAATTAATCCTGAAAGCATGAAATGAGCAATAAAGATGCTTCAGCGAAAGTGTTAATTTTACTAAAAGAGCCCAAATTTCTAAAAATATTGCGAAAAACAACAATCTTCTGTTTTAGAGTGAATGTTTGAGGTGTTTAGAAGGCATTTATTTCATTTTTAGAAAATTTAATTTTTTACATTTTTCCATGAAAAGTGCCAATACCCCCCCTTTGGGTTCTAGGTGAAAATCTCACTCGACACAAATCAAACAAAAATGTTTCCATGGTGTGTGTTGTTGTTCATTTTCATCAAATAAACAAAATAAAACCCAGAATTAATCTTGAAGGACAAGAAATGAGCATAAAAGTTGCTTCAGCGAAAGTGTTAATGTTACTAAAAGAGCCCAAATTTCTAAAAATATTGCGAAAAACAACAATCTTCTGTTTTAGAGTGAATGTTTGAGATGTTTAGAAGGCATTTATTTCATTTTTAGAAAATTTAATTTTTTACATTTTTCCATGAAAAGTGCCAATACCCCCTCTGGGTTCTAGGTGAAAATCTCACTCGACACAAATCAAACAAAAATGTTTCCATGGTGTGTATTGTTGTTCATTTTCATCAAATAAACAAAATAAAACCCAGAATTAATCTTGAAGGACAAGAAATGAGCATAAAAGATTCTTCAGCGCAAGTGTTAATTTTACTAAAACAGCCCAAATTTCTAAAAATATTGCGAAAAACAACAATCTTCTGTTTTAGAGTGAATGTATGAGGTGTTTAGAAGGCATTTATTTCATTTTTAGAAAATTTAATTTTTCACATTTTTCCATGAAAAGTGCCAATACCCCCCCTTTGGGTTCTAGGTGAAAATCTCACTCGACACAAATCAAACAAAAATGTATCCAAGGTGTGTATTGTTGTTCATTTTCATCAAATAAACAAAATAAAACCCAGAATGTGTCCTGAAAGACAATAAATGATCGTAAAAGATGCTTCAGCCCAGGTGTTAATGTTACTAAAAGAGCCCAAATTTCTAAAAATATTGCGAAAAACAACAATCTTCTGTTTTAGAGTGAATGTTTGAGGTGTTTAGAAGGCATTTATTTCATTTTTAGAAAATTTAATTTTTCACATTTTTCCATGAAAAGTGCCCTTTGGGTTCTAGGTGAAAATCTCACTTGACCCAAATCAAACAAAAATGTTTCCATGGTGTGTATTGTTGTTCATTTTCATCAAATAAACAAAATAAAACCCAGAATTAATCTTGAAGGACAAGAAATGAGCATAAAAGTTGCTTCAGCGAAAGTGTTAATGTTACTAAAAGAGCCCAAATTTCTAAAAATATTGCGAAAAACAACAATCTTCTGTTTTAGAGTGAATGTTTGAGGTGTTTAGAAGGCATTTATTTCATTTTTAGAAAATTTAATTTTTCACATTTTTCCATGAAAAGTGCCAATACCCCCCCTTTGGGTTCTAGGTAAAAATCTCACTCGACACAAATCAAACAAAAATGTATCCAAGGTGTGTATTGTTGTTCATTTTCATCAAATAAACAAAATAAAACCCAGAATGTGTCCTGAAAAACAATAAATGATCATAAAAGATGCTTCAGCCCAGGTGTTAATGTTACTAAAAGAGCCCAAATTTCCAAAAGATATTGCGAAAAACAACAATCGCCTGTTTTAGAGTGAATGTTTGAGGTGTTTAGAAGGCATTTATTTCATTTTTAGAAAATTTAATTTTTCACATTTTTCCATGAAAAGTGCCAATACCCCCCCTTTGGGTTCTAGGTGAAAATCTCACTTGACCCAAATCAAACAAAAATGTTTCCATGGTGTGTATTGTTGTTCATTTTCATCAAATAAACAAAATAAAACCCAGAATTAATCTTGAAGGACAAGAAATGAGCATAAAAGTTGCTTCAGCGAAAGTGTTAATGTTACTAAAAGAGCCCAAATTTCTAAAAATATTGCGAAAAACAACAATCTTCTGTTTTAGAGTGAATGTTTGAGGTGTTTAGAAGGCATTTATTTCATTTTTAGAAAATTTAATTTTTCACATTTTTCCATGAAAAGTGCCAATACCCCCCCCCTTTGGGTTCTAGGTGAAAATCTTACTCGACACAAATCAAACAAAAATGTTTCCATGGTGTGTGTTGTTGTTCATTTTCATCAAATAAACAAAATAAAACCCAGAATTAATCTTGAAGGACAAGAAATGAGCATAAAAGTTGCTTCAGCGAAAGTGTTAATGTTACTAAAAGAGCCCAAATTTCTAAAAATATTGCGAAAAACAACAATCTTCTGTTTTAGAGTGAATGTTTGAGGTGTTTAGAAGGCATTTATTTCATTTTTAGAAAATTTAATTTTTCACATTTTTCCATGAAAAGTGCCAATACCCCCCCCTTTGGGTTCTAGGTGAAAATCTCACTCGACACAAATCAAACAAAAATGTATCCAAGGTGTGTATTGTTGTTCATTTTCATCAAATAAACAAAATAAAACCCAGAATGTGTCCTGAAAGACAATAAAGGATCATAAAAGATGCTTCAGCCCAGGTGTTAATGTTACTAAAAGAGCCCAAATTTTTAAAAATATTGCGAAAAAACAACAATCTTCTGTTTTAGAGTGAATGTTTGAGGTGTTAAGAAGGCATTTATTTCATTTTTAGAAAATTTAATTTTTTAAATTTTTCCATGAAAAGTGCATATACCCCCCCTTTGGGTTCTAGGTGAAAATATCACTCGACACAAATCAAACAAAAATGTTTCCATGGTGTGTATTGTTGTCCATTTTCATCAAATAAACAAAATAAAACCCAGAATTAATCTTGAAGGACAAGAAATGATCATAAAAGTTGCTTCAGAGAAAGTGTGTATGTTACTTAAAGAGCCCAAATTTCTAAAAATATTGCGAAAAACAACAATCTTCTGTTTTAGAGTGAATGTTTGAGGTGTTTAGAAGGCATTTATTTCATTTTTAGAAAATTTAATTTTTCACATTTTTCCATGAAAAGTGCCAATACCCACCCCTTTGGGTTCTAGGTGAAAATCTCACTCGACACAAATCAAACAAAAATGTATCCAAGGTGTGTATTGTTGTTCATTTTCATCAAATAAACAAAATAAAACCCAGAATGTGTCCTAAAAGACAATAAATGATCATAAAAGATGCTTCAGCCCAGGTGTTAATGTTACTAAAAGAGCCCAAATTTCAAAAATTTTGCGAAAAACAACAATCTTCTGTTTTAGAGTGAATGTTTGAGGTGTTTAGAAGGCATTTATTTCATTTTTAGAAAATTTAATTTTTCACATTTTTCCATGAAAAGTGCCAATACCCCCCCTTTGGGTTCTAGGTGAAAATCTCACTCGACACAAATCAAACAAAAATGTATCCAAGGTGTGTATTGTTGTTCATTTTCATCAAATAAACAAAATAAAACCCAGAATGAATCCTGAAAGACAATAAAAGATCATAAAAGATGCTTCAGCCCAAGTGTTAATGTTACTAAAAGAGCCCAAATTTCTAAAAATATTGCGAAAAACAACAATCTTCTGTTTTAGAGTGAATGTTTGAGTTGTTTAGAAGGCATTTATTTCATTTTTAGAAAATTTAATTTTTACATTTTTCCATGAAAAGTGCCAATACCCCCCTTTGGGTTCTAGGTGAAAATCTCACTCGACACAAATCAAACAAAAATGTTTCCATGGTGTGTATTGTTGTTTATTTTCATCAAATAAACAAAATAAAACCCAGAATTAATCCTGAAAGACAAGAAATTAGCATAAATGATGCTTCAGAGAAAGTGTTAATGTTACTAAAAGAGCCCAAATTTCTAAAAATATTGCGAAAAACAACAATCTTCTATTTTAGAGTGAATGTTTGAGGTGTTTAGAAGGCATTTATTTCATTTTAAGAAAATTTAATTTTTTAAATTTTTCCATGAAAAGTGCCAATACCCCCCCCTTTGGGTTCTAGGTAAAAATCTCACTCGACACAAATCAAACAAAAATGTTTCCATGGTGTGTATTGTTGTTCATTTTCATCAAATAAACAAAATAAAACCCAGACTTAATCTTGAAGGACAAGATATGAGCATAAAAGTTGCTTCAGAGAAAGTGTTAATGTTACTAAAAGAGCCCAAATTTCTAAAAATATTGCGAAAAACAACAATCTTTTGTTTTAGAGTGTATGTTTGAGGTGTATAGAAGGCATTTATTTCATTTTTAGAAAATTTAATTTTTCACATTTTTCCATGAAAAGTGCCAATACCCCCCTTTTGGGTTCTAGGTGAAATTCTCACTCGACACAAATCAAACAAAAATGTATCCAAGGTGTGTATTGTTGTGCATTTTTATCAAATAAACAAAATAAAACCCAGAATGTATCCTGAAAGACAATAAATGATCATAAAAGATGCTTCAGCCCAGGTCTTTACTAAAAGAGCCCAATTTCTAAAAATATTGTGAAAAACAACAATCTTCTGTTTTAGAGTGAATGTTTGAGGTGTTTAGAAGGCATTTATTTCATTTTTAGAAAATTTAATTTTTCACATTTTTCCATGAAAAGTGCCAATACCCCCCCCTTTGGGTTCTAGGTAAAAATCTCACTCGACACAAATCAAACAAAAATGTTTCCATGGTGTGTATTGTTGTTCATTTTCATCAAATAAACAAAATAATACCCAGAATTAATCTTGAAGGACAAGAAATGAGCATAAAAGTTGCTTCAGAGAAAGTGTTAATGTCACTAAAAGAGCCCAAATTTCTAAAAATATTGCGAAAAACAACAATCTTCTGTTTTAGAGTGAATGTTTGAGGTGTTTAGAAGGCATTTATTTCATTTTTAGAAAATTTAATTTTTTAAATTTTTCCATGAAAAGTGCCAATACCCCCCCCTTTGGGTTCTGGGTGAAAATCTCACTGGACACAAATCAAGCAAAAATGTTTGCATGGTGTGTATTGTTGTTCATTTTCAACAAATATACAAAATAAAACCCAGAATTAATCCTGAAAGCATGAAATGAGCATAAAAGATGCTACAGTGAAAGTGTTAATTTTACTAAAAGAGCCCAAATTTCTAAAAATATTGCGAAAAACAACAATCTTCTGTTTTAGAGTGAATGTTTGAGGTGTTTAGAAGGCATTTATTTCATTTTTAGAAAATTTAATTTTTTACATTTTTCCATGAAAAGTGCCAATACCCCCCCCTTTGGGTTCTAGGTGAAAATCTCACTCGACACAAATCAAACAAAAATGTTTCCATGGTGTGTATTGTTGTTCATTTTCATCAAATAAACAAAATAAAACCCAGAATTAATCTTGAAGGACAAGAAATGAGCATAAAAGTTGCTTCAGCGAAAGTGTTAATGTTACTAAAAGAGCCCAAATTTCTAAAAATATTGCGAAAAACAACAATCTTCTGTTTTAGAGTGAATGTTTGAGGTGTTTAGAAGGCATTTATTTCATTTTTAGAAAATTTAATTTTTCACATTTTTCCATGAAAAGTGCCAATACCCCCCCCTTTGGGTTCTAGGGGAAAATCTCACTGGACACAAATCAAACAAATAAGTATCCAAGGTGTGTATTGTTGTTCATTTTCATCAAATAAACAAAATAAAACCCAGAATGTGTCCTGAAAGACAATAAATGATCATAAAAGATGCTTCAGCCCAGGTGTTAATGTTACTAAAAGAGCCCAAATTTCTAAAAATATTGCGAAAAACAACAATCTTCTGTTTTAGAGTGAATGTTTGAGGTGTTTAGAAGGCATTTATTTCATTTTTAGAAAATTTAATTTTTCACATTTTTCCATGAAAAGTGCCAATACCCCCCCCTTTGGGTTCTAGGTGAAAATCTCACTTGACCCAAATCAAACAAAAATGTTTCCATGGTGTGTATTGTTGTTCATTTTCATCAAATAAACAAAATAAAACCCAGAATTAATCTTGAGGGACAAGAAATGAGCATAAAAGTTGCTTCAGCGAAAGTGTTAATGTTACTAAAAGAGCCCAAATTTCTATAAATATTGTGAAAAACAACAATCTTCTGTTTTAGAGTGAATGTTTGAGGTGTTTAGAAGGCATTTATTTCATTTTTAGAAAATTTAATTTTTCACATTTTTCCATGAAAAGTGCATATACCCCCCCTTTGGGTTCTAGGTGAAAATATCACTCGACACAAATCAAACAAAAATGTTTCCATGGTGTGTATTGTTGTCCATTTTCATCAAATAAACAAAATAAAACCCAGAATTAATCTTGAAGGACAAGAAATGATCATAAAAGTTGCTTCAGAGAAAGTGTGTATGTTACTTAAAGAGCCCAAATTTCTAAAAATATTGCGAAAAACAACAATCTTCTGTTTTAGAGTGAATGTTTGAGGTGTTTAGAAGGCATTTATTTCATTTTTAGAAAATTTAATTTTTCACATTTTTCCATGAAAAGTGCCAATACCCACCCCTTTGGGTTCTAGGTGAAAATCTCACTCGACACAAATCAAACAAAAATGTATCCAAGGTGTGTATTGTTGTTCATTTTCATCAAATAAACAAAATAAAACCCAGAATGTGTCCTAAAAGACAATAAATGATCATAAAAGATGCTTCAGCCCAGGTGTTAATGTTACTAAAAGAGCCCAAATTTCAAAAATTTTGCGAAAAACAACAATCTTCTGTTTTAGAGTGAATGTTTGAGGTGTTTAGAAGGCATTTATTTCATTTTTAGAAAATTTAATTTTTCACATTTTTCCATGAAAAGTGCCAATACCCCCCCTTTGGGTTCTAGGTGAAAATCTCACTCGACACAAATCAAACAAAAATGTATCCAAGGTGTGTATTGTTGTTCATTTTCATCAAATAAACAAAATAAAACCCAGAATGAATCCTGAAAGACAATAAAAGATCATAAAAGATGCTTCAGCCCAAGTGTTAATGTTACTAAAAGAGCCCAAATTTCTAAAAATATTGCGAAAAACAACAATCTTCTGTTTTAGAGTGAATGTTTGAGTTGTTTAGAAGGCATTTATTTCATTTTTAGAAAATTTAATTTTTACATTTTTCCATGAAAAGTGCCAATACCCCCCTTTGGGTTCTAGGTGAAAATCTCACTCGACACAAATCAAACAAAAATGTTTCCATGGTGTGTATTGTTGTTTATTTTCATCAAAAAAACAAAATAAAACCCAGAATTAATCCTGAAAGACAAGAAATTAGCATAAATGATGCTTCAGAGAAAGTGTTAATGTTACTAAAAGAGCCCAAATTTCTAAAAATATTGCGAAAAACAACAATCTTCTATTTTAGAGTGAATGTTTGAGGTGTTTAGAAGGCATTTATTTCATTTTAAGAAAATTTAATTTTTTAAATTTTTCCATGAAAAGTGCCAATACCCCCCCCTTTGGGTTCTAGGTAAAAATCTCACTCGACACAAATCAAACAAAAATGTTTCCATGGTGTGTCTTGTTGTTCATTTTCATCAAATAAACAAAATAAAACCCAGACTTAAATTTGAAGGACAAGATATGAGCATAAAAGTTGCTTAAGAGAAAGTGTTAATGTTACTAAAAGAGCCCAAATTTCTAAAAATATTGCGAAAAACAACAATCTTTTGTTTTCGAGTGTATGTTTGAGGTGTATAGAAGGCATTTATCTCATTTTTAGAAAATTTAATTTTTCACATTTTTCCATGAAAAGTGCCAATACCCCCCTTTTGGGTTCTAGGTGAAATTCTCACTCGACACAAATCAAACAAAAATGTATCCAAGGTGTGTATTGTTGTGCATTTTTATCAAATAAACAAAATAAAACCCAGAATGTATCCTGAAAGACAATAAATGATCATAAAAGATGCTTCAGCCCAGGTCTTTACTAAAAGAGCCCAATTTCTAAAAATATTGTGAAAAACAACAATCTTCTGTTTTAGAGTGAATGTTTGAGGTGTTTAGAAGGCATTTATTTCATTTTTAGAAAATTTAATTTTTCACATTTTTCCATGAAAAGTGCCAATACCCCCCCCTTTGGGTTCTAGGTAAAAATCTCACTCGACACAAATCAAACAAAAATGTTTCCATGGTGTGTATTGTTGTTCATTTTCATCAAATAAACAAAATAATACCCAGAATTAATCTTGAAGGACAAGAAATGAGCATAAAAGTTGCTTCAGAGAAAGTGTTAATGTCACTAAAAGAGCCCAAATTTCTAAAAATATTGCGAAAAACAACAATCTTCTGTTTTAGAGTGAATGTTTGAGGTGTTTAGAAGGCATTTATTTCATTTTTAGAAAATTTAATTTTTTAAATTTTTCCATGAAAAGTGCCAATACCCCCCCCTTTGGGTTCTGGGTGAAAATCTCACTGGACACAAATCAAGCAAAAATGTTTGCATGGTGTGTATTGTTGTTCATTTTCAACAAATATACAAAATAAAACCCAGAATTAATCCTGAAAGCATGAAATGAGCATAAAAGATGCTACAGTGAAAGTGTTAATTTTACTAAAAGAGCCCAAATTTCTAAAAATATTGCGAAAAACAACAATCTTCTGTTTTAGAGTGAATGTTTGAGGTGTTTAGAAGGCATTTATTTCATTTTTAGAAAATTTAATTTTTTACATTTTTCCATGAAAAGTGCTTATACCCCCCCCTTTGGGTTCTAGGTGAAAATCTCACTCGACACAAATCAAACAAAAATGTTTCCATGGTGTGTATTGTTGTTCATTTTCATCAAATAAACAAAATAAAACCCAGAATTAATCTTGAAGGACAAGAAATGAGCATAAAAGTTGCTTCAGCGAAAGTGTTAATGTTACTAAAAGAGCCCAAATTTCTAAAAATATTGCGAAAAACAACAATCTTCTGTTTTAGAGTGAATGTTTGAGGTGTTTAGAAGGCATTTATTTCATTTTTAGAAAATTTAATTTTTCACATTTTTCCATGAAAAGTGCCAATACCCCCCTTTTGGGTTCTAGGTGAAATTCTCACTCGACACAAATCAAACAAAAATGTATCCAAGGTGTGTATTGTTGTTCATTTTTATCAAATAAACAAAATAAAACCCAGAATGTATCCTGAAAGACAATAAATGATCATAAAAGAATCTTCAGCCCAGGTCTTTACTAAAAGAGCCCAAATTTCTAAAAATATTGTGAAAAACAACAATCTTCTGTTTTAGAGTGAATGTTTGAGGTGTTTAGAAGGCATTTATTTCATTTTTAGAAAATTTAATTTTTCACATTTTTCCATGAAAAGTGCCAATACCTTTGCCCCCCCCTTTGGGTTCTAGGTAAAAATCTCACTCGACACAAATCAAACAAAAATGTTTCCATGGTGTGTATTGTTGTTCATTTTCATCAAATAAACAAAATAAAACCCAGAATTAATCTTGAAGGACAAGAAATGAGCATAAAAGTTGCTTCAGAGAAAGTGTTAATGTTACTAAAAGAGCCCAAATTTCTAAAAATATTGCGAAAAACAACAATCTTCTGTTTTAGAGTGAATGTTTGAGGTGTTTAGAAGGCATTTATTTCATTTTTAGAAAATTTAATTTTTTAAATTTTTCCATGAAAAGTGCCAATACCCCCCCCTTTGGGTTCTGGGTGAAAATCTCACTGGACACAAATCAAACAAAAATGTTTGCATGGTGTGTATTGTTGTTCATTTTCAACAAATATACAAAATAAAACCCAGAATTAATCCTGAAAGTATGAAATGAGCATAAAAGATGCTTCAGCGAAAGTGTTAATTTTACTAAAAGAGCCCAAATTTCTAAAAATATTGCGAAAAACAACAATCTTCTGTTTTAGAGTGAATGTTTGAGGTGTTTAGAAGGCATTTATTTCATTTTTAGAAAATTTAATTTTTTACATTTTTCCATGAAAAGTGCCAATACCCCCCCCTTTGGGTTCTAGGTGAAAATCTCACTCGACACAAATCAAACAAAAATGTTTCCATGGTGTGTGTTGTTGTTCATTTTCATCAAATAAACAAAATAAAACCCAGAATTAATCTTGAAGGACAAGAAATGAGCATAAAAGTTGCTTCAGCGAAAGTGTTAATGTTACTAAAAGAGCCCAAATTTCTAAAAATATTGCGAAAAACAACAATCTTCTGTTTTAGAGTGAATGTTTGAGATGTTTAGAAGGCATTTATTTCATTTTTAGAAAATTTAATTTTTTACATTTTTCCATGAAAAGTGCCAATACCCCCTCTGGGTTCTAGGTGAAAATCTCACTCGACACAAATCAAACAAAAATGTTTCCATGGTGTGTATTGTTGTTCATTTTCATCAAATAAACAAAATAAAACCCAGAATTAATCTTGAAGGACAAGAAATGAGCATAAAAGATTCTTCAGCGCAAGTGTTAATTTTACTAAAAGAGCCCAAATTTCTAAAAATATTGCGAAAAAGAACAATCTTCTGTTTAAGAGTGAATGTTTGAGGTGTTTAGAAGGCATTTATTTCATTTTTAGAAAATTTAATTTTTTACATTTTTCCATGAAAAGTGCCAATACCCCCTCCTTTGGGTTCTAGGTGAAAATCTCACTCGACACAAATCAAACAAAAATGTTTCCATGGTGTGTGTTGTTGTTCATTTTCATCAAATAAACAAAATAAAACCCAGAATTAATCTTGAAGGACAAGAAATGAGCATAAAAGTTGCTTCAGCGAAAGTGTTAATGTTACTAAAAGAGCCCAAATTTCTAAAAATATTGCGAAAAACAACAATCTTCTGTTTTAGAGTGAATGTTTGAGGTGTTTAGAAGGCATTTATTTCATTTTTAGAAAATTTAATTTTTCACATTTTTCCATGAAAAGTGCCAATACCCCCCCTTTGGGTTCTAGGTGAAAATCTCACTCGACACAAATCAAACAAAAATGTATCCAAGGTGTGTATTGTTGTTCATTTTCATCAAATAAACAAAATAAAACCCAGAATGTGTCCTGAAAGACAATAAATGATCTTAAAAGATACTTCAGCCCAGGTGTTAATGTTACTAAAAGAGCCCAAATTTCTAAAAATATTGCGAAAAACAACAATCTTCTGTTTAAGAGTGAATGTTTGAGGTGTTTGGAAGGCATTTATTTCATTTTTAGAAAATTTAATTTTTCACATTTTTCCATGAAAAGTGCCAAAACCCCCCCTTTGGGTTCTAGGTGAAAATCTCACTTGACCCAAATCAAACAAAAATGTTTCCATGGTGTGTATTGTTGTTCATTTTCATCAAATATAATAAATAAAACCCAGAATTAATCTTGAAGGACAAGAAATGAGCATAAAAGTTGCTTCAGCGAAAGTGTTAATGTTACTAAAAGAGCCCAAATTTCTAAAAATATTGCGAAAAACAACAATCTTCTGTTTAAGAGTGAATGTTTGAGGTGTTTAGAAGGCATTTATTTCATTTTTAGAAAATTTAATTTTTCACATTTTTCCATGAAAAGTGCCAATACCCCCCCTTTGGGTTCTGGGTGAAAATCTCACTCGACACAAATCAAACAAAAATGTATCCAAGGTGTGTATTGTTGTTCATTTTCATCAAATAAACAAAATAAAACCCAGAATGTGTCCTGAAAGACAATAAATGATCATAAAAGATGCTTCAGCCCAGGTGTTAATGTTACTAAAAGAGCCCAAATTTCCAAAAGATATTGCGAAAAACAACAATCGCCTTTTTTGGAGTGAATGTTTGAGGTGTTTAGAAGGCATTTATTTCATTTTTAGAAAATTTAATTTTTCACATTTTTCCATGAAAAGTGCCAATTTGGGTTCTAGGTGAAAATCTCACTTGACCCAAATCAAACAAAAATGTTTCCATGGTGTGTATTGTTGTTCATTTTCATCAAATAAACAAAATAAAACCCAGAATTAATCTTGAAGGACAAGAAATGAGCATAAAAGTTGCTTCAGCGAAAGTGTTAATGTTACTAAAAGAGCCCAAATTTCTAAAAATATTGCGAAAAACAACAATCTTCTGTTTTAGAGTGAATGTTTGAGGTGTTTAGAAGGCATTTATTTCATTTTTAGAAAATTTAATTTTTCACATTTTTCCATGAAAAGTGCCAATACCCCCCTTTTGGGTTCTAGGTGAAATTCTCACTCGACACAAATCAAACAAAAATGTATCCAAGGTGTGTATTGTTGTTCATTTTTATCAAATAAACAAAATAAAACCCAGAATGTATCCTGAAAGACAATAAATGATAATAAAAGATGCTTCAGCCCAGGTCTTTACGAAAAGAGCCCAAATTTCTAAAAATATTGTGAAAAACAACAATCTTCTGTTTTAGAGTGAATGTTTGAGGTGTTTAGAAGGCATTTATTTCATTTTTAGAAAATTTAATTTTTCACATTTTTCCATGAAAAGTGCCAATACCCCCCCCTTTGGGTTCTAGGTAAAAATCTCACTCGACACAAATCAAACAAAAATGTTTCCATGGTGTGTATTGTTGTTCATTTTCATCAAATAAACAAAATAAAACCCAGAATTAATCTTGAAGGACAAGAAATGAGCATAAAAGTTGCTTCAGAGAAAGTGTTAATGTTACTAAAAGAGCCCAAATTTCTAAAAATATTGCGAAAAACAACAATCTTCTGTTTTAGAGTGAATGTTTGAGGTGTTTAGAAGGCATTTATTTCATTTTTAGTAAATTAAATTTTTTAAATTTTTCCATGAAAAATGCCAATACCCCCCCCTTTGGGTTCTGGGTGAAAATCTCACTGGACACAAATCAAACAAAAATGTTTGCATGGTGTGTATTGTTGTTCATTTTCAATAAATATACAAAATAAAACCCAGAATTAATCCTGAAAGCATGAAATGAGCATAAAAGATGCTTCAGCGAAAGTGTTAATTTTACTAAAAGAGCCCAAATTTCTAAAAATATTGCGAAAAACAACAATCTTCTGTTTTAGAGTGAATGTTTGAGGTGTTTAGAAGGCATTTATTTCATTTTTAGAAAATTTAATTTTTCACATTTTTCCATGAAAAGTGCCAATACCTTTGGGTTATAGGTGAAAATCTCACTTGACCCAAATCAAACAAAAATGTTTCCATGGTGTGTATTGTTGTTCATTTTCATCAAATAAACAAAATAAAACCCAGAATTAATCCTGAAAGACATGAAATGAGCATATAAGATTCTTCAGCGCAAGTGTTAATTTTACTAAAAGAGCCCAAATTTCTAAAAATATTGCGAAAAACAACAATTTTCAGTTTTAGAGTGAATGTTTGAGGTGTTTAGAAGGCATTTATTTCATTTTTAGAAAATTTAATTTTTTACATTTTTCCATGAAAAGTGCCAATACCCCCTCCTTTGGGTTCTAGGTGAAAATCTCACTCGACACAAATCAAACAAAAATGTTTCCATGGTGTGTATTGTTGTTCATTTTCATCAAATAAACAAAATAAAACCCAGAATTAATCTTGAAGGACAAGAAATGAGCATAAAAGATGCTTCAGAGAAAGTGTTAATGTTACTAAAAGAGCCGAAATTTCTAAAAATATTGCGAAAAACAACAATCTTTTGTTTAAGAGTGTATGTTTGAGGTGTTTAGAAGGCATTTATTTCATTTTTAGAAAATTTAATTTTTCACATTTTTCCATGAAAAGTGCCAATACCCCCCCTTTGGGTTCTAGGTGAAAATCTCACTCAACACAAATCAAACAAAAATGTATCCAAGGTGTGTATTGTTGTTCATTTTCATCAAATAAACAAAATAAAACCCAGAATTAATCTTGAAGGACAAGAAATGAGCATAAAAGTTGCTTCAGCGAAAGTGTTAATGTTACTAAAAGAGCCCAAATTTCTAAAAATATTGCGAAAAACAACAATCTTCTGTTTAAGAGTGAATGTTTGAGGTGTTTAGAAGGCATTTATTTCATTTTTAGAAAATTTAATTTTTCACATTTTTCCATGAAAAGTGCCAATACCCCCCCTTTGGGTTCTGGGTGAAAATCTCACTCGACACAAATCAAACAAAAATGTATCCAAGGTGTGTATTGTTGTTCATTTTCATCAAATAAACAAAATAAAACCCAGAATGTGTCCTGAAGGACAATAAATGATCATAAAAGATGCTTCAGCCCAGGTGTTAATGTTACTAAAAGAGCCCAAATTTCCAAAAGATATTGCGAAAAACAACAATCGCCTTTTTTGGAGTGAATGTTTGAGGTGTTTAGAAGGCATTTATTTCATTTTTAGAAAATTTAATTTTTCACATTTTTCCATGAAAAGTGCCAATACCCCCCCTTTGGGTTCTAGGTGAAAATCTCACTTGACCCAAATCAAACAAAAATGTTTCCATGGTGTGTATTGTTGTTCATTTTCATCAAATAAACAAAATAAAACCCAGAATTAATCTTGAAGGACAAGAAATGAGCATAAAAGTTGCTTCAGCGAAAGTGTTAATGTTACTAAAAGAGCCCAAATTTCTAAAAATATTGCGAAAAACAACAATCTTCAGTTTTAGAGTGAATGTTTGAGGTGTTTAGAAGGCATTTATTTCATTTTTAGAAAATTTAATTTTTCACATTTTTCCATGAAAAGTGCCAATACCCCCCTTTTGGGTTCTAGGTGAAATTCTCACTCGACACAAATCAAACAAAAATGTATCCAAGGTGTGTATTGTTGTTCATTTTTATCAAATAAACAAAATAAAACCCAGAATGTATCCTGAAAGACAATAAATGATCATAAAAGATGCTTCAGCCCAGGTCTTTACTAAAAGAGCCCAAATTTCTAAAAATATTGTGAAAAACAACAATCTTCTGTTTTAGAGTGAATGTTTGAGGTGTTTAGAAGGCATTTATTTCATTTTTAGAAAATTTAATTTTTCACATTTTTCCATGAAAAGTGCCAATACCCCCCCCTTTGGGTTCTAGGTAAAAATCTCACTCGACACAAATCAAACAAAAATGTTTCCATGGTGTGTATTGTTGTTCATTTTCATCAAATAAACAAAATAAAACCCAGAATTAATTTTGAAGGACAAGAAATGAGCATAAAAGTTGCTTCAGAGAAAGTGTTAATGTTACTAAAAGAGCCCAAATTTCTAAAAATATTGCGAAAAACAACAATCTTCTGTTTTAGAGTGAATGTTTGAGGTGTTTAGAAGGCATTTATTTCATTTTTAGAAAATTTAATTTTTTACATTTTTCCATGAAAAGTGCCAATACCCCCTCCTTTGGGTTCTAGGTGAAAATCTCACTCGACACAAATCAAACAAAAATGTTTCCATGGTGTGTATTGTTGTTCATTTTCATCAAATAAACAAAATTAAACCCAGAATTAATCTTGAAGGACAAGAAATGAGCATAAAAGATGCTTCAGAGAAAGTGTTTATGTTACTAAAAGAGCCGAAATTTCTAAAAATATTGCGAAAAACAACAATCTTTTGTTTTAGAGTGTATGTTTGAGGTGTTTAGAAGGCATTTATTTCATTTTTAGAAAATTTAATTTTTCACATTTTTCCATGAAAAGTGCCAATACCCCTTTGGATTCTAGGTAAAAATCTCACTCGACACAAATCAAACAAAAATGTTTCCATGGTGTGTATTGTTGTTCATTATCATCAAATAAACAAAATAAAACCCAGAATTAATCTTGAAGGACAAGAAATGAGCATAAAAGTTGCTTCCGAGAAATAGTTAATGTTACTAAAAGAGCCCAAATTTCTAAAAATATTGCGAAAAACAACAATCTTCTGTTTTAGAGGGAATGTTTGAGGTGTTTAGAAGGCATTTATTTCATTTTTAGAAAATTTAATTTTTCACATTTTTCCATGAAAAGTGCCAATACCCCCCCCTTTGGGTTCTAGGTGAAAATCTCACTGGACAAAAATCAAACAAAAATGTTTGCATGGTGTGCATTGTTGTTCATTTTCAACAAATATACGAAATAAAACCCAGAATTAATCCTGAAAGCATGAAATGAGCATAAAAGATGCTTCAGCGAAAGTGTTAATTTTACTAAAAGAGCCCAAATTTCTAAAAATATTGCGAAAAACAACAATCTTCTGTTTTAGAGTGAATGTTTGAGGTGTTTAGAAGGCATTTATTTCATTTTTAGAAAATTTAATTTTATACATTTTTCCATGAAAAGTGCCAATACCCCCCCTTTGGGTTCTAGGTGAAAAACTCACTCGACACAAATCAAACAAAAATGTTTCCATGGTGTGTATTGTTGTTCATTTTCATCAAATAAACAAAATAAAACCCAGAATTAATCTTGAAGAACAAGAAATGAGCATAAAAGTTGCTTCAGCGAAAGTGTTAATGTTACTAAAAGAGCCCAAATTTCTAAAAATATTGCGAAAAACAACAATCTTCTGTTTTAGAGTGAATGTTTGAGGTGTTTAGAAGGCATTTATTTCAATTTTAGAAAATTTAATTTTTCACATTTTTCCATGAAAAGTGCCAATACCCCCCCTTTGGGTTTTAGGTGAAAATCTCACTCGACAAAAAATCAAACAAAAATGTTTCCATGGTGTGTATTGTTGTTCATTTTCATCAAATAAACAAAATAAAACACAGAATAATCCTGAAAGACAAGAAATGAGCATAAAAAATGCTTCAGCGCAAGTGTTAATGTTACTAAAAGAGCCCAAATTTCTAAAAATACTGCGAAAAACAATAATCTTCTGTTTTAGAGTGAGTGTTTGTGGTGTTTAGAAGGCATTTATTTCATTTTTAGGAAATTTAATTTTTCACATTTTTCCATGAAAAGTGCGAATACCCCCCCCTTTGGGTTCTAGGTGAAAATCTCACTCGACACAAATCAAACAAAAATGTATCCAAGGTGTGTATTTTTGTTCATTTTCATCAAATAAACAAAATAAAACCCAGAATGAATCCTGAAAGACAATAAAAGATCATAAAAGATGCTTCAGCCCAGGTGTTAATGTTACTAAAAGAGCCCAAATTTCTAAAAATATTGCGAAAAACAACAATCTTCTGTTTTAGAGTGAATGTTTGATGTGTTTAGAAGGCATTTATTTCATTTTTAGAAAATTTAATTTTTCACATTTTTCCATGAAAAGTGCCGATGCCCCCCTTTGGGTTCTAGGTGAAAATCTCACTCGACACAAATCAAATAAAAATGTATCCAAGGTGTGTATTGTTGTTTATTTTCATCAAATAAACAAAATAAAACCCAGAATTAATCTTGAAGGACAAGAAATGAGCATAAAAGTTGCTTCAGAGAAAGTGTTAATGTTACTAAAAGAGCCCAAATTTCTAAAAATATTGCGATAAATTACAATCTTCTGTTTTAGAGTGAATGTTTGATATTTTTAGAAGGCATTTATTTCATTTTTAGAAAATTTAATTTTTCACATTTTTCCATGAAAAGTGCCAATACCCTTTGGGTTCTAGGTGAAAATCTCACTCGACCCAAATCAATCAAAAATGTTTCCATGGTGTGTATTGTTGTTCATTTTCATCAAATAAACAAATAAAACCCAGAATTAATCCTGAAAGACAAGAAATGAGCATAAAAGATGATTCAGCGCAAGTGTTAATGTTACTAAAAGAGCCCATAATTCTAAAAATATTGCGAAAAACAACAATCTTCTGTGTTAGAGTGAATGTTTGAGGTGTTTAGAAGGCATTTATTTCATTTTTAGAAAATTTAATTTTTCACATTTTTCCATGAAAAGTGCCAATACCCCCCCTTTGGGTTCTAGGTGAAAATCTCACTCGACACAAATCAAACAAAAATGTATCAAAGGTGTGTATTGTTGTTCATTTTCATCAAATAAACAAAATAAAACCCAGAATTAATCCTGAAAGACATGAAATGAGCATAAAAGATGCTTCAGCACAAGTGTGAATTTTACTAAAAGAGCCCAAATTTCTAAAAATATTGCGAAAAACAACAATCTTCTGTTTTAGAATGAATGTTTGAGGTGTTTAGAAGGCAATTATTTCATTTTTAGAAAATTTAATTTTTCATATTTTTCCATGAAAAGTGCCAATACCCCCCCCCTTTGGGTTCTAGGTGAAAATCTCACTCGACACAAATCAATCAAAAATGTTTCCATGGTGTGTATTGTTGTTCATTTTCATCAAATAAACAAATAAGACCCAGAATTAATCCTGAAAGACAAGAAATGAGCATAAAAGATGCTTCAGCGCAAGTGTTAATGTTACTAAAAGAGCCCAAATTTCTAAAAATATTGCGAAAAACAACAATCTTCTGTTTTAGAGTGAATGTTTGAGGTGTTTAGAAGGCATTTATTTCATTTTTAGAAAATTTAATTTTTCACATTTTTCCATGAAAAGTGCCAATACCCCCCACTTTGGGTTCTAGGTGAAAATCTCACTCGACACAAATCAAACAGAAATGTTTCAATGGTGTGTATTGTTGTTTATTTTCATCAAATAAACAAAATAAAAACCAGAATTAATCCTGAAAGACAAGAAATGAGCATAAAAGATGCTTCAGCGCAAGTGTTAATGTTACAAAAAGAGCCCAAATTTCTAAAAATATTGCGAAAAACAACAATCTTCTGTTTTAGAGTGAATGTTTGAGGTGTTTAGAAGGCATTTATTTCATTTTTATAAAATTTAATTTTTCACATTTTTCCATGAAAAGTGCCAATACCACCCCTTTGGGTTCTAGGTGAAAATCTCACTCGACACAAATCAAACAAAAATGTTTCCATGGTGTGTATTATTGTTTATTTTCATCAAATAAACAAAATAAAACCCAGAATTAATCCTGAAAGACAAGAAATGAGCATAAAAGATGCTTCAGCGCAAGTGTTAATGTTACTAAAAGAGCCCAAATTTCTAAAAATATTGCGAAAAACAACAATCTTCTGTTTAAGAGTGAATGTTTGTGGTGTTTAGAAGGCATTTATGTCATTTTTAGAAAATTTAATTTTTCACATTTTTCCATGAAAAGTGCCAATACCCCCCCCTTTGGGTTCTAGGTGAAAATCTCGCTCGACACAAATCAATCAAAAATGTTTCCATGGTGTGTATTGTTGTTCATTTTCATCAAATAAACAAATAAGACCCAGAATTAATCCTGAAAGACAAGAAATGAGCATAAAAGATGCTTCAGCGCAAGTGTTAATGTTACTAAAAGAGCCCAAATTTCTAAAAATATTGCGAAAAACAACAATCTTCTGTTTTAGAGTGAATGTTTAAGGTGTTTAGAAGGCATTTATTTCATTTTTAGAAAATTTAATTTTTCACATTTTTCCATGAAAAGTGCCAATACCCCCCACTTTGGGTTCTAGGTGAAAATCTCACTCGACACAAATCAAACAAAAATGTTTCCATGGTATGTATTGTTGTTCATTTTCATCAAATAAACAAAATAAAACCCAGAATTAATCTTGAAGGACAAGAAATGAGCATAAAAGTTGCTTCAGAGAAAGTGTTAATGTTACTAAAAGAGCCCAAATTTCTGAAAATATTGCGAAAAACAACAATCTTCTGTTTTAGAGTGAATGTTTGAGGTGTTTAGAAGGCATTTATTTCATTTTTAGAAAATTTAATTTTTCACATTTTTCCATGAAAAGTGCCAATACCCCCCCCTTTGGGTTCTAGGTGAAAATCTCACTCGACACAAATCAAACAAAAATGTATCCAAGGTGTGTATTGTTGTTCATTTTCATCAAATAAACAAAATAAAACCCAGAATGAATCCTGAAAGACAATAAAAGATCATAAAAGATGCTTCAGCCCAGGTGTTAATGTTACTTAAAGAGCCCAAATTTCTAAAAATATTGCGAAAAACAACAATCTTCTGTTTTAGAGTGAATGTTTGAGGTGTTTAGAAGGCATTTATTTCATTTTTAGAAAATTTAATTTTTCACATTTTTCCATGAAAAGTGCCAATACCCCCCCTTTGGGTTCTAGGTGAAAATCTCACTCGACACAAATCAAACAAAAATGTTTCCATGGTGTGTATTGTTGTTTATTTTCATCAAATAAACAAAATAAAACACAGAATTAATCCTGAAAGACAAGAAATGAGCATAAAAGATGCTTCAGCGCAAGTGTTAATGTTACTAAAAGAGCCCAAATTTCTAAAAATATTGCGAAAAAAACAATCTTCTGTTTTAGAGTGAATGCTTGTGGTGTTTAGAAGGCATTTATTTCATTTTTAGAAATTTTAATTTTTCACATTTTTCCATGAAAAGTGCCAATACCCCCCCCTTTGGGTTCTAGGTGAAAATCTCATTCGACACAAATCAAACAAAAATGTATCCAAGGTGTGTATTGTTGTTCATTTTCATCAAATAAACAAAATAAAACCCAGAATGAATCCTGAAAGACAATAAAAGATCATAAAAGATGCTTCAGCCCAGGTGTTAATGTTACTAAAAGAGCCCAAATTTCTAAAAATATTGCGAAAAACAACAATCTTCTGTTTTAGAGTGAATGTTTGAGGTGTTTAGAAGGAATTTATTTCATTTTTAGAAAATTTAATTTTTCACATTTTTCCATGAAAAGTGCCAATACCCCCCCCCTTTGGGTTCTAGGTGAAAATCTCACTCGACACAAATCAAACAAAAATGTATCCAAGGTGTGTATTGTTGTTCATTTTCATCAAATAAACAAAATAAAACCCAGAATGAATCCTGAAAGACAATAAAAGATCATAAAAGATGCTTCAGCCCAAGTGTTAATGTTACTAAAAGAGCCGAAATTTCTAAAAATATTGCGATAAACAACAATCTTCTGTTTTAGAGTGAATGTTTTAGGTGTTTAGAAGGCATTTATTTCATTTTTAGAAAATTTAATTTGTCACATTTTTCCATGAAAAGTGCCATCACCCCCCTTTGGGTTCTAGGTGAAAATCTCACTCGACACAAATCAAACAAAAATGTTTCCATGGTGTGTATTGTTGTTCATTTTCAACAAATAAACAAAATAAAACCCAGAATTCATCCTGAAAGACAAGAAATTAGCATAAATAATGCTTCAGAGAAAGTGTTAATGTTACTAAAAGAGCCCAAATTTCTAAAAATATTGCGAAAAACAACAATCTTCTGTTTTAGAGTGAATGTTTGAGGTGTTTAGAAGGCATTTATTTCATTTTTAGAAAATTTAATTTTTCACATTTTTCCATGAAAAGTGCAAATACCCCCCCCTTTGGGTTCTAGGTGAAAATCTCACTTGACATAAATCAAACAAAAATGTTTCCATGGTGTGTATTGTTATTCATTTTCATCAAATAAACAAAATAAAACCCAGAATTAATCCTGAAAGACATGAAATGAGCATAAAAGATGCTTCAGCGCAAGTGTGAATTTTACTAAAAGAGCCCAAATTTCTAAAAATATTGCGAAAAACAACAATCTTCTGTTTTAGAGTGAATGTTTGAGGTGTTTAGAAGGCATTTATTTCATTTTTAGAAAATTTAATTTTTTAAATTTTTCCATGAAAAGTGCCAATACCCCCCCCTTTGGGTTCTAGGTGAAAATATCACTCGACACAAATCAAACAAAAATGTTTCCATGGTGTGTACTGTTGTTCATTTTCATCAAATAAACAAAATAAAACCCAGACTTAATCTTGAAGGACAAGATATGAGCATAAAAGTTGCTTCAGAGAAAGCGTTAATGTTACTAAAAGAGCCCAAATTTCTAAAAATATTGCGAAAAACAACAATCTTTTGTTTTAGAGTGTATGTTTGAGGTGTTTAGAAGGCATTTATTTCATTTTTAGAAAATTTAATTTTTCACATTTTTCCATGAAAAGTGCCAATACAACCCCTTTTGGGTTCTAGGTGAAATTCTCACTCGACAAAAAATCAAACAAAAATGTATCCAAGGTGTGTATTGTTGTTCATTTTTATCAAATAAACAAAATAAAACTCAGAATGTATCCTGAAAGACAATAAATGATCATAAAAGATGCTTCAGCCCAGGTCTTTACTAAAAGAGCCCAAATTTCTAAAAATATTGTGAAAAACAACAATCTTCTGTTTTAGAGTGAATGTTTGAGGTGTTTAGAAGGCATTTATTTCATTTTTAGAAAATTTAATTTTTCACATTTTTCCATGTAAAGTGCCAATACCCCTTTGGGTTCTAGGTAAAAATCTCACTCGACACAAATCAAACAAAAATGTTTCCATGGTGTGTATTGTTGTTCATTTTCATCAAATAAACAAAATAAAACCCAGAATTAATCTTGAAGGACAAGAAATGAGCATAAAAGTTGCTTCAGAGAAAGTGTTAATGTTACTAAAAGAGCCGAAATTTCTAAAAATATTGCGAAAAGCAACAATCTTCTTTTTTAGAGTGAATGTTTGAGGTGTTTAGAAGGCATTTATTTCATTTTTAGAAAATTTAATTTTTTAAATTTTTCCTTGAAAAGTGCCTTTGGGTTCTGGGTGAAAATCTCACTGGACACAAATCAAACAAAAATGTATCCAAGGTGTGTATTGTTGTTCATTTTCATCAAATAAACAAAATAAAACCCAGAATGAATCCTGAAAGACAATAAAAGATCATAAAAGATGCTTCAGCGAAAGTGTTAATTTTACTAAAAGAGCCCAAATTTCTAAAAATATTGCGAAAAACAACAATCTTCTGTTTTAGAGTGAATGTTTGAGGTGTTTAGAAGGCATTTATTTCATTTTTAGAAAATTTAATTTTTCACATTTTTCCATGAAAAGTGCCAATACCCCCCCTTTGGGTTCTAGGTGAAAATCTCACTCGACACAAATCAAACAAAAATGTTTCCATGGTGTGTATTGTTGTTCATTTTCATCAAATAAACAAAATAAAACCCAGAATTAATCTTTAAGGACAAGAAATGAGCATAAAAGTTGCTTCAGCGAAAGTGTTAATGTTACTAAAAGAGCCCAAATTTCTAAAAATATTGCGAAAAACAACAATCTTCTGTTTTAGAGTGAATGTTTGAGGTGTTTAGAAGGCATTTATTTCAATTTTAGAAAATTTAATTTTTCACATTTTTCCATGAAAAGTGCCAATACAACCCCTTTTGGGTTCTAGGTGAAAATCTCACTCGACACAAATCAAACAAAAATGTTTCCATGGTATGTATTGTTGTTCATTTTCATCAAATAAACAAAATAAAACTCAGAATGTATCCTGAAAGACAATAAATGATCATAAAAGATGCTTCAGCCCAGGTCTTTACTAAAAGAGCCCAAATTTCTAAAAATATTGTGAAAAACAACAATCTTCTGTTTTAGAGTGAATGTTTGAGGTGTTTAGAAGGCATTTATTTCATTTTTAGAAAATTTAATTTTTCACATTTTTCCATGTAAAGTGCCAATACCCCTTTGGGTTCTAGGTAAAAATCTCACTCGACACAAATCAAACAAAAATGTTTCCATGGTGTGTATTGTTGTTCATTTTCATCAAATAAACAAAATAAAACCCAGAATTAATCTTGAAGGACAAGAAATGAGCATAAAAGTTGCTTCAGAGAAAGTGTTAATGTTACTAAAAGAGCCGAAATTTCTAAAAATATTACGAAAAGCAACAATCTTCTTTTTTAGAGTGAATGTTTGAGGTGTTTAGAAGGCATTTATTTCATTTTTAGAAAATTTAATTTTTTAAATTTTTCCTTGAAAAGTGCCTTTGGGTTCTGGGTGAAAATCTCACTGGACACAAATCAAACAAAAATGTATCCAAGGTGTGTATTGTTGTTCATTTTCATCAAATAAACAAAATAAAACCCAGAATGAATCCTGAAAGACAATAAAAGATCATAAAAGATGCTTCAGCGAAAGTGTTAATTTTACTAAAAGAGCCCAAATTTCTAAAAATATTGCGAAAAACAACAATCTTCTGTTTTAGAGTGAATGTTTGAGGTGTTTAGAAGGCATTTATTTCATTTTTAGAAAATTTAATTTTTCACATTTTTCCATGAAAAGTGCCAATACCCCCCCTTTGGGTTCTAGGTGAAAATCTCACTCGACACAAATCAAACAAAAATGTTTCCATGGTGTGTATTGTTGTTCATTTTCATCAAATAAACAAAATAAAACCCAGAATTAATCTTTAAGGACAAGAAATGAGCATAAAAGTTGCTTCAGCGAAAGTGTTAATGTTACTAAAAGAGCCCAAATTTCTAAAAATATTGCGAAAAACAACAATCTTCTGTTTTAGAGTGAATGTTTGAGGTGTTTAGAAGGCATTTATTTCAATTTTAGAAAATTTAATTTTTCACATTTTTCCATGAAAAGTGCCAATACCCCCCACTTTGGGTTCTAGGTGAAAATCTCACTCGACACAAATCAAACAAAAATGTTTCCATGGTATGTATTGTTGTTCATTTTCATCAAATAAACAAAATAAAACCCAGAATTAATCTTGAAGGACAAGAAATGAGCATAAAAGTTGCTTCAGAGAAAGTGTTAATGTTACTAAAAGAGCCCAAATTTCTGAAAATATTGCGAAAAACAACAATCTTCTGTTTTAGAGTGAATGTTTGAGGTGTTTAGAAGGCATTTATTTCATTTTTAGAAAATTTAATTTTTCACATTTTTCCATGAAAAGTGCCAATACCCCCCCCTTTGGGTTCTAGGTGAAAATCTCACTCGACACAAATCAAACAAAAATGTATCCAAGGTGTGTATTGTTGTTCATTTTCATCAAATAAACAAAATAAAACCCAGAATGAATCCTGAAAGACAATAAAAGATCATAAAAGATGCTTCAGCCCAGGTGTTAATGTTACTTAAAGAGCCCAAATTTCTAAAAATATTGCGAAAAACAACAATCTTCTGTTTTAGAGTGAATGTTTGAGGTGTTTAGAAGGCATTTATTTCATTTTTAGAAAATTTAATTTTTCACATTTTTCCATGAAAAGTGCCAATACCCCCCCTTTGGGTTCTAGGTGAAAATCTCACTCGACACAAATCAAACAAAAATGTTTCCATGGTGTGTATTGTTGTTTATTTTCATCAAATAAACAAAATAAAACACAGAATTAATCCTGAAAGACAAGAAATGAGCATAAAAGATGCTTCAGCGCAAGTGTTAATGTTACTAAAAGAGCCCAAATTTCTAAAAATATTGCGAAAAAAACAATCTTCTGTTTTAGAGTGAATGTTTGAGGTGTTTAGAAGGAATTTATTTCATTTTTAGAAAATTTAATTTTTCACATTTTTCCATGAAAAGTGCCAATACCCCCCCCCTTTGGGTTCTAGGTGAAAATCTCACTCGACACAAATCAAACAAAAATGTATCCAAGGTGTGTATTGTTGTTCATTTTCATCAAATAAACAAAATAAAACCCAGAATTAATCTTTAAGGACAAGAAATGAGCATAAAAGTTGCTTCAGCGAAAGTGTTAATGTTACTAAAAGAGCCCAAATTTCTAAAAATATTGCGAAAAACAACAATCTTTTGTTTTAGAGTGTATGTTTGAGGTGTTTAGAAGGCATTTATTTCATTTTTAGAAAATTTAATTTTTCACATTTTTCCATGAAAAGTGCCAATACAACCCCTTTTGGGTTCTAGGTGAAATTCTCACTCGACAAAAAATCAAACAAAAATGTATCCAAGGTGTGTATTGTTGTTCATTTTTATCAAATAAACAAAATAAAACTCAGAATGTATCCTGAAAGACAATAAATGATCATAAAAGATGCTTCAGCCCAGGTCTTTACTAAAAGAGCCCAAATTTCTAAAAATATTGTGAAAAACAACAATCTTCTGTTTTAGAGTGAATGTTTGAGGTGTTTAGAAGGCATTTATTTCATTTTTAGAAAATTTAATTTTTCACATTTTTCCATGTAAAGTGCCAATACCCCTTTGGGTTCTAGGTAAAAATCTCACTCGACACAAATCAAACAAAAATGTTTCCATGGTGTGTATTGTTGTTCATTTTCATCAAATAAACAAAATAAAACCCAGAATTAATCTTGAAGGACAAGAAATGAGCATAAAAGATGCTTCAGCGAAAGTGTTAATTTTACTAAAAGAGCCCAAATTTCTAAAAATATTGCGAAAAACAACAATCTTCTGTTTTAGAGTGAATGTTTGAGGTGTTTAGAAGGCATTTATTTCATTTTTAGAAAATTTAATTTTTCACATTTTTCCATGAAAAGTGCCAATACCCCCCCTTTGGGTTCTAGGTGAAAATCTCACTCGACACAAATCAAACAAAAATGTTTCCATGGTGTGTATTGTTGTTCATTTTCATCAAATAAACAAAATAAAACCCAGAATTAATCTTTAAGGACAAGAAATGAGCATAAAAGTTGCTTCAGCGAAAGTGTTAATGTTACTAAAAGAGCCCAAATTTCTAAAAATATTGCGAAAAACAACAATCTTCTGTTTTAGAGTGAATGTTTGAGGTGTTTAGAAGGCATTTATTTAATTTTTGGAAAATTTAATTTTTCACATTTTTCCATGAAAAGTGCCAATACCCCCCCCTTTGGGTTCTAGGTGAAAATCTCACTTGACGCAAATCAAACAAAAATGTTTCCATGGTGTGTATTGTTGTTTATTTTCATCAAATAAACAAAATAAAACCCAGATATAATCCTGAAAGACATGAAATGAGCATAAAAGATTCTTCAGCGCAAGTGTTAATTTTACTAAAAGAGCCCAAATTTCCAAAAATATTGCGAAAAACAACAATCTTCAGTTTTAGAGTGAATGTTTGAGGTGTTTAGAAGGCATTTATTTCATTTTTAGAAAATTTAATTTTTTACATTTTTCCATGAAAAGTGCCAATACCCCCCCCTTTGGGTTCTAGGTGAAAATCTCACTCGACACAAATCAAACAAAAATGTTTCCATGGTGTGTATTGTTGTTCATTTTCATCAAATAAACAAAATAAAACCCAGAATTAATCCTGAAAGACATGAAATGAGCATAAAAGATGCTTCAGCGCAAGTGTTAATTTTACTAAAAGAGCCCAAATTTCTAAAAATATTGCGAAAAACAACAATCTTCTGTTTTAGAGTGAATGTTTGAGGTGTTTAGAAGGCATTTATTTCATTTTTAGAAAATTTAATTTTTTAAATTTTTCCATGAAAAGTGCCAATACCCCCCCTTTGGGTTCTAGGTGAAAATATCACTCGACACAATTCAAACAAAAATGTTTCCATGGTTTGTATTGTTGTTCATTTTCATCAAATAAACAAAATAAAACCCAGAATTAATCTTGAAGGACAAGATATGAGCATAAAAGTTGCTTCAGAGAAAGTGTTAATGTTACTAAAAGAGCCCAAATTTCTAAAAATATTACGAAAAACAACAATCTTTTGTTTTAGAGTGTATGTTTGAGGTGTTAGAAGGCATTTATTTCATTTTTAGAAAATTTAATTTTTCACATTTTTCCATGAAAAGTGCCAATACCCCCCTTTTGGGTTCTAGGTGAAATTCTCACTCGACACAAATCAAACAAAAATGTATCCAAGCTGTGTATTGTTTTTCATTTTTATCAAATAAACAAAATAAAACCCAGAATGTATCCTGAAAGACAATAAATGATCATAAAAGATGCTTCAGCCCAGGTCTTTACTAAAAGAGCCCAAATTTCTAAAAATATTGCGAAAAACAACAATCTTCTGTTTTAGAGTGAATGTTTGAGGTGTTTAGAAGGCATTTATTTCATTTTTAGAAAATTTAATTTTTCACATTTTTCCATGAAAAGTGCCAAT
>NW_027287346.1:0-73507 GCF_022747635.1 Hetaerina americana | reverse complement strand
TAGTTCCTTGAAATATTCATTGGGGTACAAAGCTGTCTCTGGTGCGCGCGTATTTTGCCTGTAATACCTACTGACTGATTGACACTAATGATTTCGTAATTTTGAATGAGAAATTAAATTTCTCTGCGAAAATTCTCTGTCGAGAAACCCCAAACTCAACGAGGCTAGTGTTAGCGGGACAAGTCGATTGGAGTTTTGAGTTCCAGTACGTATTTAATGGGAAATCTTTGGTGTAACAGGTGAAAAAACTGTCCTCTCCAGCCCAATCGTGTGAATTTCGCCCGACCTAGTGTAGGATAGAATGAGGTGGGGGCAATCATCGCCCCTCATGCCAAATCTTTGCGTTGGATTTTATTCGCGTCGGGCGCGAACCGTAGATTTATCTTGGGAGTGCCACCATCCCTTTTTGGAACGTAATGGTCTCCTCGTTTTCTCTTAGGATACCATGGAAAGGCATCCCAGTCAAGTACTGCCTATGGGTGCGATCGCGGATTGAGATAAGCTCTCCTTTCAATCTTTAATTCCTCTTTTCAAGGATGTCGACGAGATTTTTTCCGCATGAGGTCGTTGCCACTCCGATTCTTTCACCGAGATCCTCAAACCTTTCGTTTTCCATGCCACCGGACCGTGGTCTACCCCCCAAGGCGGGTAATTCTTTTCCTTTTTTTTTGTTCAATTCACTTCAATTCACCTTTATGTACAAAATTATGAAGTCGTGAGAGAACAACTATCCACGAGAGTGCGCGTGAATGAATCTCCGTCAATGGGATATAAGACGAGCCGTGGAGTCGGTCCGCCGTCGTGTTCAAGTCGTGTGCGGTTCGCGTTGCAACACTTCAATTTCCCCCGGCTCATAATTCAAGCGCTATCGGATCTCAGAGAATGGCTGCACTTTCAGTGAATCGCTCGGGACCAGTGGGGATTCCATTTTCCTTGCCCTCTCGCTCCCTCCAATAAAGCATTTGGGACATAAATTTGAACAAAGTAACAGCGGAATGAACCTGTCATCGTCTTTTACCTCCCTAATCTTGAACTATGTTGAAGATTTAAAATGGCGACTGATTTGGGTTGGTTGAAAATTGAACTATTTTTTCTGCACACCGCTCTTTTCCGAGCCTAGTAAAACTCACTCCATTTAGTTCTTTGGCAGAGACAACTTTTTCATGGAGTATTTGTGTCATGACTATGACTATCATCTATTAACGATGGTAATCATGGTCTTATTGGCTATATAAGACCAGTGCATGAGCACTTATAAGTAATATCTCTTCACGGCTTTGAAGCTGATTTATGAATGACTATGGATCTCCCTCTTCCTCACCCAATCATTTAAAATCGATAGGTGCCGGTTAAAATGTGTTCACCTAATCCCATCTTCAAATTGAATAAAAAAACGAGAAATTCCCGAAAATAACGAACTTAGCATATTTTAATATGTTGATAGAGTAGGTTGAGAGGCAATAAATTCTTTTCGTTTAGTCCACGAAGTTTGTACAGACTTAATTAGAACTTTTCAAATAAAAAAGTCTGAAGTCTCTAGCCTCATCTCACTAAAAATATTGATAGAATTGAGCTCTTACGGCTAGTAGTATTAAATAAATGGAAAACTCCAATAGCCGTAAAGAGTTAACCTTTCTAAACAAAGTACAAATGAGATTAGTTGGCTAACGCCACAAGTCAAGGATGGGATAAAGGGTAAAAAGGAAAGGAATAAGGAAGGTGAATACGAATACGCGTATTTCGGCCACAAAGTAGCCCTCTTCAGCGTACTGAAGGTTCATCGTCATGACAACACAAGTTGAAGTGAGAAAGGGTAAGGGCAATCCGAAGTATATATAGTGTAAAATGTGGGGGGAGGGGGGGGTGAAAGAGACGGGAGCCAATAGACTAAGCTGATAGTTGTAAGTAAACTGTTTACGGTTATTGGAGTTTTTCATTTATTTAATCACCAAAAATAAATAACATCTTTTTCTCTCTCTCTCGTTCTTTCCCTTCTGCTTCCATCCCTCTCCGTCTTCTACCTCAAGTTATCCAGTATTCATATATCACACGGTTTTCGAAGGCTTGGTGAGAGACTTTTTCTAAAAACGGGATTGAATCTGGAGGTCTCAAGCTGAAGTTTCTCTGTCTTCTCTTTGGATATCTTTCTGCATGATTGGAGCCCGCAATAGAAGGGGGGAGGAGAGGACGACGAGATGGGCGGTCGGTAATTCGTGAAGAGCAGGTGCCGAAACCACTCTCTTTCTCTCGAGTTTTTCCAGCCTCCTCGTTTTGAGCTTGTCCCGCTTGGAAAATTCTTTAATTCGAAAATTCGAAGGTGGATCAAGTAGAAAAATTCTCACGCGCCAGTGGTCGATGCGCTCTCCTCTGCGGGTACAAGTATTCCGTCTTGGTTCGGCAAGACAATACCTCAAGTGGTACTTTGAACATTGTTTTGTGTTATTATAGATAATTTTATAAGGTAATCCACCGGTTAAGGTATGTGTTTGAGTATTCTACATATATATATATATATATATATATATATATATATATATATATATATATATATATATATATATATATATACAAATATATAAAAAAACACAGATGTAGATTTTTAGAATATAGAGACACAAAGAAAGGACACTCACAATTTGTTATTTACGTTTCGACAGCACGGCTGTCGTCTTCAGAATGGCGTTCTCGGGGAAGAGCGGAGAGGATGTGCGGGGGAGAGGTGGGGGAAGGAGAGGTAAAGGGACCAATAGGAAATGAACAAGGGGGTGGGGGGGATATGGGGGCAGCCAATTTATGCATTCAGTGGGCTTGGTTCAGCCCGGGCGGTTTGAATGATTGGGCCACCCAGATATGCGCCATCTCGCGGGTTCTCACTTCTATTATACTCGCAGATTTGGGAAGGATTTCAATAACCGAAACAGAGAAGCAGTCGTCAAAAGATTGGTTGTGGGAAGCGGTATGAGTAGGGATGGGGTAATTAAGAAAGGTGGGAGATTTGGTGGAATATCGGTGGTTATTCATGCGGAGGGAAAGTGCGGTCGTGCATTCGCCCACGTAGAAGGCAGGGCAGAAGTTACAGGAGAGGCGATATATAATATTTTTTGAGGTACAGGTGGCGAGTGGTTGGGAGTTGGTACTGAGTGAGGGGGAGGGTCTTAAAAGATGACAGCATTTGCAGCGTGGGCGGTTGCATGGTGCGGATAGGGGCGGGGGAGAGACGGGGGTGCTTGAAGTTGGATTTGTGGACTTAAAGATGTCTCGCAGGTTCGACGGGCGTTTAAATGAAACAGAGGGACAGTGTGGGAACAAAAGTGATGTGGACTGAGTGTTATTGATAATTGGGAAGAGGTCACGGATTAGATGTTTAATTTTGTGTGTTCCGGGGAAGAAAGTGGTGATAAGATTAGGGCATTTTGGGCGGTTTGGTTTGGGGAGGGGAGTGTATTGTGTTGACGGTTTGAGGATTTTACTGTTTAGCAGTTTTTCGGGGTACCCACATTTTCTGAGGGATTCATGCAGCTGGTCCAAGTATTTCTGTTGGGAGGGGGTGTTATTGCAGAGACGGAAGCCACGGATAGAGAGTGAGAATGGGATGGAGCGCTTTGTGTGAGGAGGATGGCAGCTGTCGAAATGAAGATATTGTTGCTTATTGGTTGGTTTAATGTGGACTGAAGTGTGAAACGTATTGTTTTGGAGGTGAATATCGATATCTAGGAAGGTAATATTCGAGTCGGATATAGAAGAAGTGAATGATACTGAGGAGGAGGAGATGAGAGAGGAAATGAAAGAGGATAAAGTTTCGCGTCCGTGGGACCAAAGGAGGAAAATATCATCGATATAGCGGGCCCAGAAAAGTGGTTTTAGGGTTTGTTGTTGCAGAAAGTCGTGTTCTAGTTTATCTTTTAAGACCCTCCCCCTCACTCAGTACCAACTCCCAACCACTCGCCACCTGTACCTCAAAAAATATTATATATCGCCTCTCCTGTAACTTCTGCCCTGCCTTCTACGTGGGCGAATGCACGACCGCACTTTCCCTCCGCATGAATAACCACCGATATTCCACCAAATCTCCCACCTTTCTTAATTACCCCATCCCTACTCATACCGCTTCCCACAACCAATCTTTTGACGACTGTTTCTCTGTTTCGGTTATTGAAATCCTTCCCAAATCTGCGAGTATAATAGAAGTGAGAACCCGCGAGATGGCGCATATCTGGGTGGCCCAATCATTCAAACCGCCAGGGCTGAACCAAGCCCACTGAATGCATAAATTGGCTGCCTACATATCCCCCCCACCCCCTTGTTCATTTCCTATTGGTCCCTTTACCTCTCCTTCCCCCACCTCTCCCCCGCACATCCTCTCCGCTCTTCCCCGAGAACGCCATTCTGAAGACGACAGCCGTGCTGTCGAAACGTAAATAACAAATTGTGAGTGTCCTTTCTTTGTGTCTCTATATTCTAAAAATCTACATCTGTGTTTTTTTATATATTTGTGTGTCGCCGAAGAGCGTTCCATTTCGAAGATATTATATATATATATATATATATATATATATATATATATATATATATATATATATATATATATATATATATATATAATATAATTATATATATGTAGCCGAGCTGTCGAAACGTCAGATAACATATTGTGAGTGTCCTTTCTTTGTGTCTCTATATTCTACAAATCTACATCTGTGTTTATATATATATATATATATATATATATATATATATATTGCCTTTAATTAACTGTCCTACTTTCTGTTTTCTCTTTGATTCTAATCTTATCTTGAACTAAAATATTTAATTATTAGAGTTTTAATATTATAGTTAATTTGTTTCTTCGAATTTTTATATTTTTACTGCATATACCAAGATTTTATTACGGTAATCAACGTGGATCATTGGTAATACTCCTGATCTCGTAACACCTTTTACAAATACTAATGATGGAGGGTAAGATGGAAGGAAAATGGAAATGATGAAAAAAATGTGATATAACATACCTGCCAATATTGGGGAGCACACATTTGGTGAATCTTTTATCCACCAGGTATTTATTGTGATATTTGGGAAAGGAACTTAATTATTTGATATTTAATAACCGTGGCTATTTCCATCGATTACATATGCATGCATTGATATTATTGTTGCACCTGATTTCAGTGTGATGATCTTGTTTGCTTTTGCTTAATATATACAATTTCTCCAAAATATTTAATCATTCATGAAACTCGCTATATTTTGAAGCTCATACGATTAGGTACATAGCTCTAATTAGGGGTAAAAGACGATGAGCAATTCATTGAAACGTTTACTTGTACCTTTTTCGTGATAATAAGCTTTATTTTTATGTATGCCATACGTTAAATATGTTCGGATTCGCTGCTTGATTAATGTATATGTTTGCCGAATATGCGTGCATATACGAGTACGATTATATCTGAATGTGGGTTTATGCTCGGTGCTGCAAATGTGCGTATGGTATTCAGCAAAGACGCCGAACCGGTCTGTATTCATTGTCACACCGAACTTAATCATCGTATTGGTAGTAATTGCTTCTCATGAGTGTAGTTATTATTGTTAGTAATCAATGTTTTTTTTGCGCGCACTTGATAGTTACAACCCTAGAATCCCCGTTGGTTCCGCACTTCCGAGCTTCTTTCACACCTCGTGCTGAAACGTTGTGAAATTTTTTTTGCTATACATGGATTAAGGTGAGGCATGACCTCTACTGTCTGGGCAATTCATGAATGCAGATAACGACCGGGCATTCACTGAAGCGTTAGCCGTCTGTAAATAAGAATCCATCTGGACAGTGCAGCTCGTTATAGTTCCTGCACGTCTGGAGACTGCTTACAATGTATGGCGGCGGTGCAATTTTTTTATTCAGCAGTCGGAGTTTTGCAGCCTTTTGTTTTCTCTGCGGTCAGTCATAAATATGGCGGATATGAGTTTCAGGTTTCCCGTGTTAAATCGACGAGCTTCGGTGAAAAGGCTCACTCCGGATGCTGAGCGCATCCTTTGATTCCCGGGAGAAATCCGCGAGGCATGGAAGGTGGGAGAAAACCCCTTCAGGGGTTAACTTAAGAACACATGACTGAGGGGAGAACCGGGGCACAGCTGGCTTTCTTCGATGTCATTTTCCTTCTGGAAGGAGTGAATCTTTAAATGATGGTTGACGCGCGTACGTGCATAGGATATCATCTTCCGATTTGCGAAATTCTATTGGGGTTACCTGAAGATTTCTCCGCCGTCGCTCGCAAGTCTCTTTGAGATTCCACTCTCCCCTTCGTTTCTCTGTAAATTGACTAAATAGCCTTTTTCATATGGGAAGATACACTCTTATTGTGAAGGTTTTACGACGTAAGCAAATTTAAGAAAGCTGTGAATGTTTTTTTTATTCGCATGAAGTTATTTATCAGTTTCATTTCTTCTCGTATTGAACCCAGGTACCTAGTTATGGAATTGAACCTTATGGGAATTTAATTATGATATGTATTACTTTAGTGTTGTGCAAGTTCGTGTTGTTTTGACGTTTGAGGAAGTTGATAGTTGTTGGATAAGCTTGAATTAAATGTAAACCTTTGAATTTAGATCCTTCAATGATTGGGAGCAAGCATTGTGCATGTCAGGAGTATCCTCTTCTGTGTCGATTAAAATTCCAATTAAATTAAAATTGAATTCAATCACGGCCATTATTTCTTCGTGTCACCAGGCACAGGAAGTAGGCAGCCTGATTTCCCTAATCTTTGAGCCATTACACCGACCGTAGGTAATTTTCGAGTGTATAGGATACTTGACTACGTAGTGCATCATATCATTATCATAATTAAAGGAATATTATGATATAATTCGGTGCTTAGTTATTCATTAAATATCCTCCAAGTTGTTAATTAATGCAGATTTTTATTTCCGTTTCGTTGCGAGAATTCGAAGCACGAGCATTCTTTGGGGTATTTCTGTAAATGTTGTATTTTTCACCCCTTTTTTCATGGAGCCTGTCTTTTTTTTCAAATGAGTGATATAGTAGGCAGGCGTAAGTCAATCTAGCATAAAAAATGTACAATTTAAACTCATCATATGAAAACTTAAAAAAAAAAATATTTGTATGTTTTCAATGGCCTTTCCAACAAAAATTTGGTTGAATTTTATCCTTATTATGCTCGGTTCGTTGTCAGTATTGTACTGAGAAAATGTAATTCAGTCTATTTAACCATTCAAAGAATTTAACAGTCTTCTATTGCTGTTGCGACACTGAAATAATTGATTTTTTTTCTTTGGCATTTTCATGAAAGCAATGGCTTTGTACTGTCCATGCTAGAAACCATACTCAGTTGTGTAGCGAGATATTTTTTTACAAAACATCATTAATAATGGATTGTTTAAAAATTAGTATTGGCAGTCATTTTCCTGTAGGCACGTCAGGTTTTTTTTACTTTGCTCACTCCAAAACTAATTAAAAACCGGCATTACTGTCACCACTCGCATTTAATTCGTTTCTCTTCCTTCTCCATATCACCTCTGGGAGGATCAACACTGAACCCATCTTCCCTTCCTCACTTTCATTAGATGCTCAAGGTAGATTAATCTTCTCAACCATGAATAATGTGGGCTGTCAACGCTTGTGTGGCGATCTTCGTATCTAAAATTTCAATCCCAGCCGTCTGATTGATCTTCCGTCTTTCATTAGCAAAGAGGTTTCTCGTCGGCGTGTCCCCAAAGGGGTCCCCAATAACATTTCTAATTTTATGCTGTGTAGCCATGTTCCAAATAAAGTGTGTTAGAGAAATTCAGCACGAGTTCTGTCTCTCCTCCGAATTTGGTGCAGTTGACCACCTAAATTAATTTCTCTTCTGGACGCTCACCTCAGAATATCATTTCCGCCGCCTCTCCCCGTCCCCCGTAACAGTGGAAGAGAATCGCCACTCCTAGATTTTCGGAAATTTCAGTGCTCCCAATGGAGACTGTCATGGTAGCGTTTCCAGTTTAACCACTGGATTTGGAAACCCGTCAAATGTCGTCGAATTGGGATATTATGTCAACTGGTATGTTTTCAATATCCGGAGTTTTGAAATGCAGTTATTCGACCGCATCTCCCCAGTCTCTCGATCCTTGGATTAAGGGTAGCAGAGTCATAAAAGCTTTCACCTCCTCTGGGCTCAATATTTTGAATAGTTTGGGTCAAAATTCAACTCTGTAAATTATCTAAAGCTCCCGCCGTGTGTGATAGTTTATTTGATGTCCTCGATAACGGTTTACCTTGAAAAATAACGCCGAGATGTGAGCACAAATTTCATTGGAGGTGCATTAATAAGAGCAAGCAGGGCTTGCATAAAAAAATTAGGATAGTTTTTTATTTAGCTCATGGAAAATTTTTTATTTAGTTATGTTGTCCCCTCTGAAAATTACTCTGAAACCTCTTTAAGAATTAATTGAAAAACAAACCTCTCAAGTTTAGATTAGAGTTCACTTCTTACTCAGCTCTCAACATCTTCACAGTCAATGATATATCTGTCATTCCCAAAATTGGCTTATTGCAACCCGCTACGTTTTCGTTTCCCACGCCACCCCACGCTTGCGCTACGATAACTGCCCCGTCCAATTGGAAAATTAAAAGAGAAAAATCAGAAAAAACATGGCATTTTCAAATCAAAAACTTCAACACAATATTGTTTTATTTCAACTAGTTCTACTGCATTTGTAGCATCTTCAAGGGTGAAGATACAGGAATGGGGATGTATGAAGATGGTAGTATGCTAGAGTGTAGTGAAAGTTGAAGTCAATATTATATACTGTGGAAGAAAAAAATGTTTATTACTATTGAAGCCTATCCAATCGCGATGGGATTCCACGAAATCTCGGTCTCAAGCATCTCTCAAATCTCCTGATGAAAATCCCTCTTTCTATGGCATTCGTATTTGACCCTTGGCCTTCCTGGTTTAACCTAGCTTTTTATTTCTACTCTACTATGGTACTAACATTCCCATTTTATAATAGTTTCATGCCCCTCAGCGTTTATAATTTACATGTTCAGGGCCTGGTGAGGACCTCTTCTGCGCCGTCTATAGTTTCTCAAGAGTTCTTTGGTCTAAAAAAAACACGGCATAGGTTTTATCACTGCTATCTAATGGCATGATCACCTGAGACTCGAACCTGGGACCATACCATAAGTAACCGATAGCCATATCATTAGCCTACCATAACGCCTCTGCGGAGCCGCTATGATATGATAGTATTATGTATTCCACTTAATGTACATGAAAATAGTTATTGTAAATTTTAATGACAGAGAAATTAAATAAATGCGAGCCTAGCTGATAACCGTAAATGCTCTGTTCGCTCGATCATAGAGTAGGACAAATTACAATTTGACATTTGTAATTTCTTTGCGGATTGTATTTTTAATTATTCCACAAGTTTGCTGAGTGCGGTTTGAAATGCCGTCCTTCATCCATACATGCCAAAAATCCAGTAGCGAAAATTGGGTCAACTTCGCCCGAGTTTCTCAATCGAATATGTCTGTGGCGGATGTGTAAGCGTTATGAAAGGAGAGGATCACCCCGGATCGAATTTGATACGATTTCACCTGGCGGAAAGCAGTAAAACACACTGGAGGGCGCGAAACATTACGACTTTCTCCGTAAAAGTGCCCGGTTTAAATTTTTTAAATGTGATTTTCCACTCAAGATGTATTCCTGATGACTCAAATTAACCCTCAACTCCCAATATAAACACTTTAAGTGTTGGTATCGTCTTACGTTATACCTTAGTTACTGTATATTCGCTAATAAAAGGAGACCAGTTGATTCTACTTCCAAAGACCTGCCAGCCACGGCAGATGGCCTATGATGATGATTAATTGATTCCACTTAGGGCAAGTTAATACCAATCTGCTGGCGGGATACGCCCACAAGCGTTTTTTGTATCTTTCCCTCAAAAACCATTTATTAATATGTCATTTGGGCGCTGTAGTTTTTCATTGGTAGGAAAGGACATGATTTAAAACTATCAATTCTAAAATTTATTAGCATAAATTGCTATTGAGTACGTACAGTGGATTTAGTTGAGTGGTCTAAACCTTATCAACCTCGGCTCTAAATACTTCTAGACATCGATTAGTTTTTTCTTTTATTCCCATCTCAGATTGGCATTACCATTTTTTCTTTATATCTGATCAACTACACAGAATACACGGTAATATTTACGCCATAGGAAAAATCGGCATCGATTTTTTATCGGCAAATGTTCGCTTCTTGGCTTTTAGTTTTATCTGGATAGCGAATGTTCATTTTCACCCAGACGCATTGTGGGCACCATTACACCCTTATAAATTAGTCCTTCCAGTGTAGTTCGCCGCCTATAAAACTGTGTTTGAACTTCACCATCATCCACTTCAGAAAAGTTGACTGGTCCCTTTTAGAATTTCGCCACTTCACCCCGCTTTTCTATGACCACGCATACGTAAATCACTGAAGAGGTGGGCTTATCAGAGCAGTGAATTCAAATAATAGCTGCGTCTCAGGACCTGGTGGTGTTCCAGGATTAGGAAGCAGAATCACTAAAGATTGTGATTATTTTCCGAACGTAGCGGGTGTGGGTAGTATAAGGTGATGTGGTCCGCACGTGGATGCAGAATAATCTTCGAACGTAAGCAAATTAAAGTTTAAGTCCATCCCACCTGCAAACAGCCTTCCTTCTGCCAGGAAAATGAGCCAGTGATCCTCTTCTTTCAAAGCAAATTAAAACGTTTAATTCTTTTCCAGAACTGGAAATAAAATGTTTTAGTGTAGAGAGTGAAGAGTTGTTCAAAAATAGAAGTCATTCGTTATTTTGCGTACATTGCAGGATTCCAGTTCAATGTTCTGGTTTTGGTTATTTTTATCACTTGACTCTATTCCAAAAACCTTGGTACGAGGACGTTTACTGTTAGAGATTTCACTTCTACTCCCGTGGAATCCCACTGCTATCGCAGTATATCTCGTAGATCAGCTTAGAATCTGCTGTGCGCAGCATTAATTTGAGTGCATCCATGCAGGTCGTACGAGCCGTGTCCCCCGTGCCCATCGCTTTCACCCTCGCCCAGTGTGTCACTCTCGCCGCGAAGGCGAATGTCGTCCGTGTCGCCGGCTTATCTCTCCTGATACCTCTTGCCCTATCAATTTCGTCGATCGACGTCCCATTCCGGTGCGTGGTGGAAGGGTGGTAGTGGAAAGAGGCCGCCACACCCGCAGCTACACTCGAAGAATAAAGCCTCGGGAGTTCTTTTTGAGTCTTTGTTTCGGTCTTCAACAAGATATTCCCTTGTATTTCACGGTCACAGATTCTGAACTATGATCCAAAACATTTAAAGACAGATTCGTAATAAAAACCACCTTCAATTTAGGGCTTAGTGAGATAGGTTAATACGTTAATACATTATACAAATTCGCTTTAAGTCTGGGTTAAGAAAAAATGACTTTAGAATTAGTTGAGTTTAAGTAAGCGCGAAATCAAACTTGTCTTATGATGATAGGTAATTGCGCGTTCGTCTATAGCATTGAGTAAACATTATTATTTGAAGTGTAGCATGAAGATCGTAGTCTATAATTTGTTATTGTAATCAGTGCTCCCCTTCCAACGATTTGTCATGTGTGTGTGAAGAAAGAGGAAATTCATTAAAAGCTAGCCAAAAAAAATACTCATTGGTTTGGGTTAAAGGAAGCAGAATATGATATCTTCCGATGATGGGACTAGAGAACTTTGGGGTTCCCTATCTCCGTACGTTCAATCATTTTACGTAAATGTTCAAAATGCATTGATGAATTACAATAATTTTAGGGCTTGTTTTGTATTACCTTGGTCATTCAAACGTAAAAAAAAACATCTGAATTTTTGATGTTCTACGATTCGGAGTGAGACAAGGTTCGCAAGGTGAGACGTATTCGCACGTCATTTTTGGGAGAGGAGATCTTAGAAATCGAAAAAAAGTTTTAAAAAAGGGGGGCGGGGAGGTGTCAACAGATTACCTAAAACTTTGGGCGGGTTTTTATGGACGCTATCATCCCCCCAAAGAAAACTCAAACCTCGGTATTGCATTGCTTTCGCATTCGCCATCAATGTCGATGAAAGACTCGGCGCTCACCTGTCGTCTTTTTCAGGGAAAGATGGACAAATGATGACAATCCCCGCAAATTTTTATGGTGTTCGATAAAAAGTAGACCTGGTGTTGATTATGATTTTCCAGTTTCCAGGGAATATTTCTCGAGTTGTCCACGGCTCGGCCTTGAATGGGCCCGCCTCCCCCCCGTCGTCCCAGCCGCGGCTGACCGAGAGGCAACGGACGATCGTCCGGTTTCTCCAGCGTGTTGGTGACGATTCTCCCGTTCGGTTTCGTCCTCGTTCGACGAGTCGCTGCCAGGAGAGTGGCTCTGGCGAAACGGGTCGTCGAACTCGTGTCTTGTGTCGCGGTCGTCGTCCCTCTCCCACCCCTCCTCCCTGCCGTCAACAGACCTTACTCGCGCTCCTCCCTTCCCCGCGACGCACCGGCGGTTGAGTTACGACCCTGCTTCATTTTGGAACCAATCTGCCCGCACTCTTCAACCCGACAGTGTTTATAGTCGAGGTTAGGGATTTCTGAAAAGGCTTGCATTCCTGGAGCCGATAAGTCTTGATTCGGAAAAAAAGACCCAAATATCGATGTTTTCATTCAACACGGTCTCTGTTGAAAGGAGAGGGAAAAGTTGGTGGATACCTATGCACGAAGATTTTTCAGTGTCGGACACCATTGTCCGTCATCAAGAAAAGGTTCAGTTTGGAGGCGCAATGGGCGTGTGAGGGTGGGGAAGAAAGTGATGGGGAGTACGGGGATGGGTTGAAAGTGATCCAAGTATGTAGTAGAGAAGAGCGCGTGCGGAAATTCGAGCTTCCCGAAATTGAAATGATAGGGAATGTTGGGAGTCCCTTATTACCTTTATGGTTACCGTGCACCCCCTGCCACGCACACCCTGGTTGTGACTTTCTCGATAAGATTTAGATGTAGAATTGATTAGCGTTTATGTCCGCTGATTATTTTTCACTTGAATTCGGGAGTTTGTTAGTCTTAAAATTTATGTCTTGAAAATTTTGGATAAAAACTTACGAATCTTAACATAGAATCCCACCCACGTCCCATAGGCCTTCCTCCGCGACCCCCACCCCAGCGAATTCCTCTACATTCACCCATCACCTTCCTCCTCCTTCCACAAGTGAACTACGTCTTTCTACGACTACGACAGACAGTGGATCTGAAATGACCGCTTGCCATCGTAAACCCTCCACAGCTTCCTCTCCTCAATGAGGGCCGCCTCGCTTGCCTTAATGTTGAAACTAAACAATTTTTGTATTCTTTGATATCTTATGTTTAGATCGTTTCCAGAAATACGCAACCTTTGGTGCTATCCAGCCCATTATTCACACATCGATCTTAGAGTAACATTACACTTTGGTACGACGTGTAAAATTCATACATCCATGACATTTCCGTTTCTTCGTCTTCTACCACCTTACGTTTCACTGGTACCCGTTTCACTGTTGTCCACTGTACTAACATAGACAGATTTATAAATCACTTTTAAATAACAGTTGCATATACTTCGTTTCAGGTGATGAATTAAGCGCGCTAGAAGAGTTTTAGAAAGACTTAAGACTGCCGCTTTCTGTTTCTTTTGTGTCGTGTCATGTGGTCATTATAACTTTTTAACGCCGAAAATTAACTTGGGGCAAGTCTAGAACAGACGGACTCGGCTTAGAGGAGGGCGTTCCGAGAATTTCCTTTTTTTTTCCTCGTCGTCTTCTCGACAGTCGGAAATATGGTGATAATTTGAATGCCACGGAGTTTCATTTTTTATCTATAAAAAGCTCGGTGCATTTACGAGAAAAGATCCGTCTGAATTATGACCCGTGGAGAGAGTGAGAGAAACACGTTTTCTGCAATCGGTCATCGTTTCAGCCGTCTGGATGTTCCCGGCCAGCAAGGAATGTCTCTTCGTGCCTCGTATGGAAATTATATACTCTGTTAAAATGTCCTCTGATTATCTACACACACACACACACACTCCTCCCGCCCCCAACCAACTCTCTCCCGTTCACCTCTCCGTGGTCTCGTCCTTAATTTCACCGTCGCTAATGTGTCCCTTGCTTGTGCCTTAATTTTCTGCGTCGAGAAAACGAAGCTTCACGGGTGAAACTTACTGGTGGAATAGCATAAGGCTTTTCATCTTGTGGTGGATGCCCTTAGGAGAATCTGTTACTTGAATGTCCCTTTCTAATATGTATAGTTTTAGAATTGATTGACTTTTATTCATTGCATTAAATATTTCGTTTTATAATGAATGTGTTTTCGTTCCTCGGTACTTAGGTTGAAAATATTTTTCCTATCGTCAGCAGTCCGGTATAGTATGGTAGCATTGTTGTTTTTGGTATCGTGACAAGTTTACGTCTTCATGGCTATTTTAATGTTTCAGAGGTTAAGAAAAAATTGAAAGGATGACTTTCGTGGGAATATGTGGTATCTGATAATTCAATTGCCTTTTCTACTATTCTTTGTGGTTAAATGAAGAGTAGCAGAAGTTGTTTTCTTAATTACATTTATTGAAAATAAATAATGCTTGAATAAGTCGTTTAATGTAAACTGCCGAATTTTTTTAATCCGTAAGCATGACATATGGAAGGCAAGACGTAAATGAAAGATGGCATTGATTTCATCAACGGGATAGTAAATATGTCATGCATCAATAAAATCAATTGAAAGTAGCTGGACTATTTTGTCTCTTTTTTGTGGCCGCCTTGTGGTTTAACTCACTGCGCTAATGCACAATTTGCGGCACATGGGGCTATCGGCCATCATTATTATTTATAATACGTCCATACCCTTACTACGATTCTAAATCCATACTAAATGACATCTGACTTTCTGACTTCAGCGGTATGTAATGATATATTCAATTGGGCAGTAGGTTGACGTGAGTCATAAATTGTCATATTTTTCGTTGATGTTGCTATATATACTAAAAAGGAAATTGTTTCTGAGGGAAAGAGTTTCACAAGTGAAATATCAGAGACCATTGGAGAAGGTACTGGCGCATATGTATGTATATATATATACACATACATACATATGTATAAGTAATATTTATTTATAAGAATGTCAGCATTAAAACCATCTCCCTGATAAATCACCTTCTTGAATAGTATCACCACCTTGAACGCGAGAGAATGATGTCGTAAGTTCCCATGGTCACCGGAAAATAAAAATCCACCATTGCTTTCCAAAGTTTTCATCCGCATTGTTGATCCGGTTTGGACCTATCAACCGACGAGGGATAAATAAAAACCACAGTTTGAATTTTGTTTTGAAGAAATATCTTGGGGGCGGTAGATTGTTTTCAGATAACGGTGAAAATATGCAAAATGTTTATTCTTCTGGACGAAGAAGCGCATGAATTATTAATTAATGTTAAGCTATATTATGTAGCGTGGCCTGCATTGTGTGATAATATTTATTGATCCCAAGATTATATACATTGAAATAATAAAATTTTGAAATCTATAAACAAAGAGGTTTTTTTGAGTTCACCATCGGGACTGAAAGATCAATAAATTAGGAATTAGTGATAGTTGAGGCCGAGACTGTGGAATTACAATTAATTTGATAGAGATTTAACGCAATATTAAATAAAAAACTTTGCATTCAACATAAAATATATTTATTCTTCAATTAGTTTCACCACACTGTAGGTACTCATCCAGTCAAAGGATAAATATATTTACTGTGGAACGCAAAATCTGTTGGCATATTGTGGTACTGTCCTCTCACCAAATCAGTTGTGCTTACTGTAATGATTTTTTTAAGGTTCTAATTCTCATCGTCATTGCTCCCTATGACTCATGTTGTCGATGCTCATACCCCGAGCGGCGTACGTATGGTCGGTCTGCCATGCAAACAGTTGATTCGAATTTCTTCACCTTGGAGCAAGTGTGGCTGTGTGAATCACTGGTCTGGAAAACGGTTGTCCTCGTAGACCCTGTGTGTGTGTGCTACATTAAAGCAAGGAACTCGTTGATACCAAGCTGGGTTAATTGATCGGGAGACATGTCCATCAACTGTCGAGATGATAAAAGGACAATTAGAAGAGCACGCACGCACATGCACTCACGGGGGAACCGTGTCACGTGTCACGAAACGTCGTGATCGAAGGCAACCGCATGCAGCGGCGAGCGTCGGACATTCTATAGCCGAAGGAAATCGAACGTGATTCTGGCCGGGGAGACGAGGGGAGGAGGGTCGGAGGAAAAGTCATCTCTCTCTCACTCCCCAGAGTCCCCCGGCGCGACAGCTCGCGCGAAAATTGAAATAAATAAAAAAGGGAGAGATTCCGGTGGTCGCCCCCGCTCCCTTTCCCGCCATCCCCGCCCCTTCTCTTTGCCCACGTCGACCCAGTTCCACTCTTATTTCTCTACCTCCCAGTCCCCTTCCCCGGCAAGGAGGTGATGGTTTCCCGCTGCCGGCCGCGGGAAGGGTAGCCAACTCGGGAAGGTGATGATGAGCGGTCGGACCCGCCCAACATCTCCGTCGAAGGGACAGGACGGCGCCTTGGACCTCTTCCCCGACCACCTTCCTCCCGCACGCCTTTTTTCCTCATTCCCTCGTTCATCTTTTTCCGAGGTACTTAGATATCTCCCTCGTCTTTGTCATTATACGCTACCCTAATCAACAGGCAAAAGTCAGCGGGGCAGAATGCATCACGGCGTATTGGTTTTGTTTTTATTCCCTTTTTTAGATCTGTGCATAGGGTTTTCCGTGTAAAGTTTTAGTTCCTTGTGAAGTTTCGTTCGTTCAACGCTCTAGCCTATTCGTTTTATATTTTATTTTGTACCTTTTTCAAACTCGACGGCTGAAGAATGTTTCAGTGGTATCCCGATCCCTATTTGGGTGCCATGTGGTGAGCAGCGTTTCAGGTGAAATACGCCGTCTATCGGATGGGACGTTAAGTTGTAGATTCCTTGATGTATTTTGTTAAGAGAAGGCTATTTCCAACACCGTATTTCTCTCCATCCTTCTTCCCCCATTCCCAAAAAAACTACCCACGTATCCCTAATGGCGCAAATGAACTCAGGTGTCGTTCGCCTCCTTGATTAAGTATTCATGAGTTGTACTACTCGTAAAACTTGGCGCTTGGACTAATTTGTCTCTTTTGGGAATATTTGATTGATAAATAAATTTTCAAACCATTCCTAATTGTATGTTTAGGTGAATTTTGCGGTCAAAAATCACATCTCTTGGCATAGGATCCTACAAAATATTCAAAAATCTCATTCTATGAATGATTTTTAGCACATTTAAGGTTATAATATGATATCACGCCAAATTAGTCCAAAGTCATTGCGTTTGCGCAGTCGATCATGTTAACTTGACTAGTGGTGTTGCCAATTAACGCCAATGTTCTTATGATATCTTGCCATTCATTTGCTTATCACTATTTTTGATTTTTCGTGCCACGGAAATATTTGGAGAAGAAGTGGAGGCATGCTGTAATGCCATATCGGATGCGAGATTTGATCCCGCAATCCCTGATGGTGCGTAACTGACCCGATTATCTCGGTCGACACAATTAGAAGTTTTCTTTCACGTACGGAGTTAATATAGGTTATTCGTAACATTGCGCTGCTCCTCATATCATTGTAAAATGCATAGGAGTCGTGGTCAGACTGATATAAAATTCCTAACACAATGGCTTTGTCTGCTCTTATATTTCATTAATTTAAAATCTAATCAGTGCAGACTTTTGATGAAAATTGGCGTAAATTTAATCTATCGATCGAAAGGCTTTCGAATTCAGGGCCATTATTTCTTCCTAACGACGGTTTTCTACGGTATTTTGCATACATACGGTATTTCGTACTCGTACAGTGGTTGGTAACCTAGTGCATAATTTTATAACAATTTATTTGACTGATATTCATATCCTTTGGGTCTTCTTTTATTGTACTTATTTTAATCTTGAATTGAACATTTATAGTAACAAAAATAATTAGAAAAAAACAGTGAACTAACCTCGCACGAGTGACGTTTCGTGAACATGAAAAATATTCCCTGTCTTGCGTAGGGGCATGTTTCGATTGCTTTTATTATCAAAATATACGAATACGTGTATTCAATGGTGTGAGGCTCCCGCATATTACCCTTCACATAAAACTAGATTATCGTTACGGTATCGAAGAGTATCGGGACTTACCGAATAGCGAGTTTTTCGTCATCACTCAATGAAGAAACAGAATACGATTCGAGGTCGCGAAAATTCCGATCCCTTCGGTAAAAGTCGCCAACGCGTCAGTCCTGGCAGCTTACCTACGGTCACGCCTCGTCGTTGACATTCACCTTGCGTCCAGACAGCTCGTTTTTGAGTACCAAAGGTCATGTAGAGAGTGACTCAATGAAAAGCTTAAACGAATTATCTCGACACAGTACCCGCTGGCTTTCCCCATCAGGGACCTCGTGTTCGAGTGTCCTCGAGAGAAGGAACGCTGGAAGAATCTTGCTTTCACCGGAACCCTCAGTCCTACTAGGTCACCAGTAAGCACCAGTGGTACTTACCATTTTTTGGAAAGTTCACCGAAATTAGATATGAGTAAAGTTTCTTTAGCAGATAAAATGGGAATCAAAGAGGGCCACCGAAGAACTGTATGCCCATGTTGATACACATTTATGAGACAAGGATTCACTCCGAACCAGGGACCAATATTTTCGGGTTCAATTCTACACTTATGGTTTGCTCTTGCAGTGCTTTCTGCGTTAACTTTTAGTTCGTCGGTTACTTTTCGAAGCCTTGCGTCGAGAATTATTTCATTTAATTTTAGCGTTAAGCTTAAATTTGTTAGCATACTAGTAAATGTTTATTGTTCTTCCCCGATCCTTATGTCTCTGAAACGATTTTTTCGGCCGTCGTACAGTCGTCGGTTTAGAAAATAGCATAATTTATACCCTCGTTGGTAATACCGCGATTAAATTTAATTTTAAATAGACATTTCAAATTATTAATTGATCATGCGAGTCGTATTATTCGCTCACAGACAATTGTCAAATACTCTCCGAGGAAGTTGCGTGTGGAGGTCAGTCTACGGTAGTCCTTAAAACTACAAGAGGTAAGCCACGTGGTGCTGACGGATCATTTTCTTGGCTATAATTGTATAAGCAGTGAAGTCTTGACGGGCAGCCGATCAAAACATTTTATCCTGGAGGCCTGTCTGCCCCTTAATTTGTTTTTCTTGAGATTGTATGGAATTAGTAGCAGCAGTGTACCATTCAGAAGTCATTTTCAGATGGGCTATGAAACATTTTGTACAATACTCTGGTATTCTAAGGAACGTGCATTTATGAGCATTGTTATATTTAAAAACCATTTGCATTGTTCTAAATTATTCTCCAGGTCCACTTACTTAATGCCTTCATGCCATCCGAAATGTGAACTTTTTCACTTCCTCTACCTCACTTAGCTAACACTCTTCTTTCTAACAACATTCAACATACATTTAATGTCAATATAACCTCCATTCACTATTATTAACTTATTCTATTTGCTTCCAACAACCTCCTCTTTTCCCCTATCATGTCTACTACTTCTTCGTTTTGCATACTTTGTTTTCATTTTGTTTATTTTCTTCGTCCTACTCTGTGAGCGCATATCAAAACCCTCGGTCTACGCTCGTATTTCTCCTCAACTACCAAGCATTCTAGAACCGTGCAAAGCTATAGTCTATTTCACAGGTGTTTCTCATTATTATTTCTCATAATATCCCAAAGCATGATGATGTGTCGTACTGGTTTGAAAGCTCACTTTCTTTGATAACTCGTTTACAAATTATGTTCGGAACCGATTATTACAGGCCATTAAGAGCGCCGAGAAAGCAAACTTTCCTCGTTATTGAATTTTGTGCTACTACGGTTCTTAATTGGAATGTTGATACGTCACCCTTTGCTAGTTGTTATGTTTTCTTAGGTCGGAATGTTTACAATATACGCAACAGTATGTTCGAGGCCGGACCATAATCCGCGACCTTTGAGTTATTAATCAGGATCCTTTCCTATTTGATTAACTCGACCGGCCAGTAACTACAACGTAATGAATTGTTGAAAAGAGAGCACAGATTTTGCGTTGCCTGTAAACTTTCATCCTTGTGTGTTCTAATGTCGGTGTTAATCGGAACCATGTAGTCCCAAATCTATACTCAACCCTATGGTTTTTTTGAGAAACCATCTCTGGTCTTGGAGATATTGATCACTAAAAAACCAAAAACATTGAACAATTTTGGAAGCGCGTAAATTTGAAACATGACTCCCATTGTAATTTTACATTTGAATGTCTGCTCTCTTTCCCTCATATGATGCTTCAAATTCCTATTATTCGTCTGCATGGTATTTTAAGATGTAGGCTTTTCACACGCACATTTCGTCGTTAAGAGATGAGTTTGTATTTCCTGGCACTTGTAACCCGAGTATTTTCCGGTTTCGAAAAATGTTTCGGCCGTGTTTCAATATTTTTATTTTTATTAGTGGAGGCTTCTCCGACATTGATGACCCCCTTCGCCCTTTGATCCCTTCCCTTTCTCCTTCGCCCGTAAGTGTTAAAGCTTTCTCTCTCTCCTTCCGTCGCCGCCACGGCTTGCACCTTCCATCGAGGACCGCTCGGACATTCCTCCCTCCCTTCGCTCCCTGCGACTCCCTCAGAATGGAAAAATGATGACTGCCAACCTCAGGTCTCGCCTTTTCTGCGGTGGCTGCAACAAAAGTGAAAATTCTTCGCGACGATTTCTATCAGAGTACTCCCGCTCCCTTTTATACCTACCCTGCTCCCCCCCCTTTATCCCCGTATGTATCTGTCGTTCTCACTTGCAGACCAGAATCCGCCGAGTATTTTTAATCGAGGAATTTCCCATTTCCAATTTGGGGCCAATGTGTGGGGATACTTTCTACTTTTCTTTCAGCTAATGGAAGAGTGTATATAATTTTAAAAGGGATGCCTTCCTCTCTCTCCATTCGTCTGACCTGGAGATCACGGGTTTGAGTCCTCTTTCGGAAATTGATATTTTGTCCTGATTTGGCACGTACTTCGCAGAAGCTCAGCCCTTGGTGGAAGAGGAAGGGACTTAGGCTTCCCTTTCTCCGTTGGTGCCCCGGAATTTTGCGAGTGTTTTAAAGTGAGAGAAAGTTGAAATAAGATAAAAGCTTCAAAACTGAATTACTTCGTAAATCGCACGAAACTTTTCTTTCAGCTAAAAAGACTTTTATACTTTTGGCCAAAATCTTTGGGGTGAAAGGGGCCTTCATCCCTTCGAAGGAAGGCAGGTCCACATCCAAACATTCCTCCTCCACCCTACTCCCGAATAGTGATCCTCCAGTTCTCCCCTGGCCAAAACGTCCAAAACAAAATTGACTCGACCTTCGGAAAGTGTGAAGCCAAATCAATTAATGGTACAGCTTGTGCGCTTATGAATTCTCTTGTTTGTTTTGTATGGGTCATTCGTTCTACTTTAATTATCCAAGATTTCTCCAGTTGACTTTTCAAAGCAGCCAAGTGTTTTTGTGTGACGATTCTTGTTGGGAATGTGAATGGACCTCGAATTATAGATAGTACTTGCGGAAAAAAATTTCCAGTCAAACTCCTTTCCATGTGGATAAAATTAGATTATGTCTCGTGGATGATTTGCGCTTAAAACGTTTTCTTCCATAATTACATCCTTTCCACTCATTTACAGCTGTATCTATTAAGTTCTTTGGGTTTTTGGTATCTACGCATTTGGGTTTTGCTCTGTGGGAGAATTTATGTTATTAAACGAATTAAACAAATTTTTATACTCTTCCGCACGAAATCGGGTGGGAAAATTAAAAAGCTTGTTCCATCCATCGACCTCTTTCAAGTAATTTCAATATGAAACCTTCATTATGACAATATTACTGAAAAAATACATACCGCTATTCCCCTTTGTGCTTTTCACCCTGGGAATTTTATCTGGCCTGGTAAAGAGTTACTCTCGCATGTAACACTGAATGTTATCCTCTCAGAACAATACTGCGAACTTAGTCTGCCTATATTTATTACTCAATTAGACAAGAAATTCCCAAATATCATATGCTGGATCGCCAACCGGGTGTATAATCCTTTCGAGGAAAGAATATTATGCATGCATGTTGACAAGACAGTCGCGGTGGTGTATGAAATTGCCTTGGCCTAAAAAGTTGCGAACGTAAAGTTTGGCTTTTTTTAATATCCCGAATTCACTCAGGATACAGTAAAGTGGCAACTTTTCTATCTCAATCTTGGAGAAACTTCGACAATAAGTAGGTTTGTTGGATGTATAATGAAATTGGAGACGGCTCAGATATCCGACTTGTACATAGCTGATTTAACCCTTGGCACGCACCGGCTGTCAGCTATTTTCTTGCGTTTTCTGATGTAGCCTCCTTTGTGGTTCGATGGTCACTTTGAAAATATTCGATGGAATGTCCTCGGGGGTTCTAAATTATCCGAAAGCACATACCGATAGTTGTAATATGTACGCGGACATTTTAAATTTGTCTTCGGCGAGGTAGGAATCATCCGAGAATCGCACACGGCTGATTCCACTCCAGTTCTCTAATTTTCCTTATTTCATATCAATCAGACGTTCGTAATTTGCGGTTAATTTTGATGAAAATGTTAACTGACTACCTGGATGATTGATTACCGTGTCTTAGCACTTTTCGCTAAAGGTATAAAGAATGAAAGTTCGTTTTCAGCAATACAAGACCTTCATTGACTGTTCGCATGAATAACTTTTTACCATTGTTCTCTCTTAATTTCTGTTAGTGAAAAAAATTAACCCTAAAACGGTAACTGGGGTGAAAAAACATCCTAGAGCGGTTCGAAATCCCGCGCCAAACGAAAACGGCTTACGTTTGCGACTCGGGACCTTTACCGTAATTCACTTCGATTATCCGGGAGTAGGGAGAGCCCGTTTCCCGCGTCAGTGGCACGCGCAGTCTCGAGCAGTAAACATTAGAAGAAACATTGAAAATTGGGGTTTCACCCCACGTTAGCAGAATTGGGTGGAAAAAAAATAACGTTACCGTTCTAGGGTTATCGTCACATTAATACGAATAAGGAATTTGTGTGAAACTCGAATGCATTTTGCTCATAGGTGTCTTTGTTGAAATAAATTAGCGCAAGATGCGACGAAGGAAAAATTAGCGGAATTGAGTTCGAAGTAGCATGAAATTAGCTTAAGCAGGCTTTGAAGTTGTTTCGCGCTTCTATGCAGTCAAATGTTTTCTCGTGGGCACTTAGCGTGCATTATGGGAAGTGTTTAGCCTAGGAACAATAAAAAAACATGGCTTCCTGGATTGAGCAATGGTTCAACCCAATCATTATCGGTCTCGCGAGAAGTTTTAGCGACGACATGAAATCTATTGGCGTGTATTGGTGCCCACAATCAATCCTCAATGTCAATAAACCCATAGGCTCATCAAACACAATTGAAGTCATTCGAGTGTGTCTAAAAAAATTGCTCAGGGTCAGTGGATTTTATGCCCTTGAACAGACGTAATTGTCCTCGGCTCCTCCTTTCACGGTTAAATTGGCGTTAGGGGCCATCCTCTTTGTCTTTTACTAGTATGAGAGCCAATGAAGTGATCGTCAAAATTGATGGAAATGTCAATAATGATTTAGTCACCTAACAGCGCATATTATGGAAAAATATAGTCTCATAAACCGGATTAAGAAGGGTGGGAAAATACTGTCACGCTCGTTTTTTGCTGACCTTGGTAATTATTTATGTAGAGGTAAACATATCATGATAGCCTTTGTTAAAATGGTAGTATTCTGCGTTTGGGAAACATGTTAGTATACCGATGATAATATTTTGTGGTCGTTCGTCATGCGATCAGTGAATGTAATAAAAATCAGTAATTGCTTGAATCAGGCAAGGATTTGAGCAGTAAATCTTCCTTCGCGTTTTCTGGAAAAAATGAATCCAACGTAAGTCCAGAAATTGGTAAGAGTCATTCTAATATACTTGTGAAGTGAAATATGAAGATTAATAATGCATCTGCGTCTACACAATGCCCTCAAAAGGTGCGTGGCAGTGGGGGCTTGAACACAAGTTTTTTATTTATAAATAGTAACGTACATCGTTCATACATATATGTTTGCTCCTACATAAACACACATCCAAACAAGCATGGCATTGGTCTTACGACTTTCATCCGTTTCGGAATTGCAACAGTGGCTGCGTCACTCGTGATTGACGTATGAAGTAATGTGACAGTCGCATTGTAGCATTTTGCCATGGGGACGTTTTGAGTGCGGATGGAGGCGGGTAGAGGTTACTACCCTTTGCAGCATTTACAAAAAAAGAGTCAGCAATCCGAGCAGACCATTACGTGCCATTTCAGTTCGGCATGTGAGTGCAGCGCGGAGCTATCCATCGTGGAATGCTAAGTGAAAAAAATTAACACTTCCAATTAGCGAGCGACATTTACTTGTGTCCTTTCGTCTTCTTTTTTGCCTCCCATGACGGATGGTCGCAAGCTTTCGGAAATGTCGGAGGGAAAAAATATGCCGCTCGATGTTTTTTTTTTGGGTGAGCTTCTTATAAATTTTTTGTCGTTTTGAATTCCCGCGTCGAACAGTCACATTCTCATGTTGTGTCGCCGGAGGAGGAATTTCGTTGAGCGCTCGGATCATCGCTCTTTTCTTCTTTTTCACACACGCGCGTACACACCGCCTCTCGCTCGCACGGAAGATTAGTTCCTTTTGTTCTCCCACACCCCTCCATCCCCCCCCCCCTTCCCTCCTTTCAACTCATCCCTGTCGGTGAAAGTCTTCTCTCGACGGCGCGCGGTCTCTCGTTCTCCGCCTCCGCAAGAAGAGGAGTATCATCCATTCCTCTTCATTTGACCTCCACGGGTTTAGGAGGAATACGAGTGCGCAGGAGAGAGGGGGAGGGGCGTGAGAAGGCGGAAGATTCCCGTAAGATGGTGCGGGTGGTGGGAGGCGCGTACCCGTAACCAAGTTACAAGCCCGTCTCCCTCTCCTCTCGTTATCCCTCACTTTCTCCCTCTTCTCTCACTCCCACCGGTTCACCCTGGACCGAATGAAGACGTCACGAAATTCCACCGTCTCCCGCTCCTCATCAACCGCCTTCACACTACTCCCTCACCGCCTTCGTCATTTGGGGAAGCGCGCGGGGGTTGGCCGCCGCAAACCCCGGGCCTTCTCCGTCGCTCGCTCGTAGTATTGTTACGGGGCTTGCGAGGAGTGACGAGGTGGTTGAGATGTACATTCATGCGTGGAGGGGGGTCAAAGGAGGTCGGGAATGGGGTGGCGCCCCTCCTTGTTGTACTGCCCAATTCAGGAGCAAGAAGGGGGAGAAGGCATTCCTCGCTATGCAGATTGATGCGAGAGAAGTCGTCTAACGGTTACAAGGCGTCTGTCCACGTCAACGCCCTCTGGATTTCGTCGTATTTGTCCTAAGACACTAAGAGTCGTCTTTCAGCTTTCAGCTACCCGATGGATATTTGGGACCAGTTTTAGTCTAAGTAATCGTAGTTTTAGACTGTGCCTGTGGAAGAATCTTGCCCAAGGAGGGCATTTATGGTAGAGACGTTGATTAAGGATGTTAAAAGAAATAGTGAAAACTTTAATATGGAAAGTGGTGTCGTACATCGTGGAAACTTGGTCGTTGAAGCAAGATAATATGTATACATTGGAGATTTTGAGCAATGGGTGTGGGGAGTGATGGAAAAAGTAAAATGGGTGGGAAAGAAAACAAACGAAAAGTGCTAGGCGTGTCGGAGAGGAGAGAGAATTGCTATAAGCAATCCGAAAGAAATGGGGTAGCTGGAGGAAAAGCATTCTGATTGGCGATGAGATTTTTAACACTGTGATCAAGGGGAGAACGTTAAGCAAGTGAGGAAGGGACAGGAATAGGGTAGGTATGTTGGACGGAATAAAGGGAGGGAGGAAGTATGCGGAATTGAAGAGGGGCTTATTATAAGGTCACTTAGTGCCAAGAGCTAAGATGTATAGGGATGTATAAGTCTGTGTCCATCCAAAACCCGCCTTAAAGGGTAGATCACCATATAAATGGAAATAACGAAATTGTCGAAATAACTGTCTGAATTAATATTTTCAAAAGGTATTAGATATTCGAAGTAACACATTGACAGCAATGTTTGTAAATACATTCTAATGTTCGAGCCCAGTACCGCAAATTTACCAATGGGAACTCATAGTTGTTTTTCATTATATAGTGGCATCTGCTAATGTATTATTATTAGGTAATCTACCGGTTAAGGTAGGTTTTTTTTATGGACACAGCTCCTAAATAAATATTTTGTGACTCCCAGCAAAACATCTACATCAGGTCCCTCTTCATCTCTGAGTACCTTCTTCCTCCCTTCATCCCGATCAACATCCCTATCCTGTTCCTTCCCTTTCCTCGTTTGCCTAACATTCTCCCCTCTATCACAGTCTTCAACATCCCACTGCCGGTCAATACCCTCTTCATCCACTTTTCCTGCCTCCATAGGATTTCTCCCAAAAAACCCCTGTCGTCGCCCACCATACCAAGTACTTCCTCATTTGTTCTGCTAATGTATATTTAAAGAAAATAGCGCGTTCGTGTTTTATGCAATATTTGATCTTATCTGTAATGGCATTTAAAAGTTAAATTTACTGGTTTGATTTTGGAGGATTGAAAAGGTTCTATTAATCTGATTGTTAACCGAACATGAGTTATCCCTGTGAAATACAATATCGCTTTGATCGTGAGGAAAACCACTGCGAAATATCGCCAAGCATTACCTAATTAGTGCATAGCCTCGAATTATAACAATTGAAGAGACATAGGTTCAGAGCTACTTGGGAACAATTGCAACGTTATGAATCTTGCCGTATTATTGAGGACATCCAGGAACGCCGACAGATGAGAAAATAGCTACAAAATTATAACACTCTACCAGGTACCGAACTGTTAGCTTCAAGTTTCAATATCTTTCGTAGAATTTGGAACCAAAACGCAAACAGATGGATGCACTGGTATATTTAAAATCGCCCTTTCCTCGCGCTACTTTTCTCTTTGCGTGACCGGTAATTTTGTTCCCATCACATCATCCACAGATCATCTGAGGCAGCTGGTGGAGCATCGAGTGAATGTGGATGAAAGCTTAATAAGAGGTGTACCTACTAATTTTCGGGAAAGTGCAACGAACCGCCTTTCGGGGAAGAGGGACCGCTCTGTATGCAGCTTCCTCCTCGGTCCTGGATATTTCGGTACCTTTAAAACCACCCTCAAGTTCCACTATTGAATGACGAGTTTCACATTGAAGGGTTGGTTCAAGTCCATCCTCCTCCCGTACGACCGACCTCCTCAGTATTCAGTGACCACCATTATGGTTTCGAACCGAAAACATCTCGGCCGCCCTTTTTCATATATGGCATCACGTCTTTCACCTGAGAGCGCGGCCCTTCTCCCTCTTCATTCTCTAGTCCACCATCCAGTCGGACGGCCAGAATTTCAACAGGTTCATGCACGTGCGTTTGTGTATGTGCGGAGGAAGTCCGTAGAAGAGGGCCCTCAGGCTTTTCAATGGCGCGCCACAATGAGGGACAAACGGCCTTTGTCAACCTTCGGACCGGGGAACATTGGCGGGAGGCATTGATGTCAAGACTCGGGGCATTAAATGGAGTATTTTGAGTGTGCGACGGGTTGCTTTGGAATCGAGAGTGGAATGGCCGGTGGTCTAACTAATGGTCAACGCCAGCGATCGAATCCGAGTAGTTTTGCGTGCTGGCGAATGAAAAATCTGAATAAAAATCCATTGTGCCATTTTGCGTATTATCTCCATGCTTGATCTCGACCATGGCCTAGTATTCATTGCCTTAACTTGCCACCTGTTCTCTGAAGACGTTTCGGCGAAAGAAATTTATTTCAAGAAACGAGAGGCAGATTTTTTAATCTCTTTTTTCGATCCCTTACCCATGTTTAAACTCCCGCCTTCGCGTGCAATGAATGGCCTAAATGGTGGACAACAGATCGATGAGTCTGAAGATATGACGGAAGGAAAGATGCATTTTACTAACAGGTGATAATATTTCCTCGGAATTATATGATAGGGTATTTATTCCCCATGTCATTTGGCTTTTAGACGGTATGGTAGAACTCGTAGAAGCAGAACTTAATTTGTCCGAACACCATCGCCACTACTGAACTGAGTGAATGATATTTGTCAACTCCAGTCGGTCGCAAACCCGGTGTGAAATAATTTTGAAAGACAGTTACATCCAATGAGTAAACTCGCCCTCGTTTAATGTACGTGTTAGCTGTCACTTAATAAATTCATACATTTATAATGCGAAACTTTTATCATGAGTGGACGATGAAAATTTTCAGATCTCAAAGAAAATGAAATTCCTTCTAATCCTTGAAATGTTTTCCGTTGGTAAAAGAAATGAATTCAATTTATATTTATTCGTTGAAATGGAAATGTCTCCCCAAAGATACTATAACTATTGGGATTCAGGATATTTTAGACATAATTTTCAATGATGAATAACTGATCGAAGTACTTTTCCAATTGATATCAAGTGGAAAAGTGCTTCGATCAGTTATTCATTATGTTCGACTTCCACCACATCACACCTGAAACTACTCAATTTGTAATTTTCAATAGTTGAGATTGGTATAAAGACACGTTGGACTAAATGAAAATAGTTCTTAAAATACTTACTGTGCCTTTAAATAAAATTAATGAATTATAAGTAACTTAAACAAAGTACGGAAGCTGCATGTGCAGCACCATTAGTTATGTTTTATTTACCTCGGGGTTTTTCTACATTGATTGTAAACACATGCCTCCATATTGGCGTTAAAATATTTTTCTTCTTATCGTGTTCGATTTGATGTAATTTCAGTATTTTATTTTCCATATTATACATTCAATCGATTATTAGCACCATTACATTGATTGTAAACACATGCCTCCATATTGGCGTTAAAATATTTTTCTTTTTATCGTGTTCGATTTGATGTAATTTCAGTATTTTATTTTCCATATTATACATTCAATCGATTATTAGCTTAGTTTTTTATCGTCATGTCATAAAAATATTGTGATGAAACGAACTTGGTTAACTAGCTACGTATTTGTCTGAGTGAAGATACGTTGCCCAAAATCGTCCTACACTTTCCTCGTTATCTGTTGCCATCAAACGAACTGTTTAATTATTATTTGACGTTTGAATTTTATGTGCCTCGAGAATTTGTTAAAAGTGTGAAAAATAATCGATACATTAGTTGTTATGCTTGCTCTTGGGATTTTTAAAGATAAACTTCTTCGATACCTATTGAATTTTTAAGATAAGCTTTTTCGATGCCTATTGGATTCTACTTAACAGTCAATGTTATTCGTATATGTAAATCGGTGGGGTGAACGACTCCAATTTTGTGATTTTCTGCGCATAAAATATGCTTGGACAAACGTAGGATAAGAAACTGACACTCCTGCCTTTAATGTGTGAATTCCACATTTTTCTGTGGGTAGTGCAGGGTTAGCTTAGCTTTCCAATATCAAAAGTACGTTTGGATAAAACAATGTGTATTTACTATCTTGGTATCAATAAATGTACAGAATGAGTTTTGCTAATCTATTGAACACGGCGTGCCTATCCACTGGGGAGCGCCATGCCGCCGTCGCGATTGACTTTAAGAATGGATAAATATATGCTTTCTATTATTCATCATTCAGATAAATGCCCTCTTTGTAATGTTAATGTCGTGAAAATACTGGAAAAAAGGTCGGCTCAATAATGGGATGAATTGTTGTTGAGACAAGTATAGTATTGAATAAAAGTGTACTAGTCTCCAATGTACTGTATGGAAGTGGAACTTACATCTGTCAGCAGATCGATTCATCTGTCGATGAATGTCGACTAAATAAGGGCGCATGGGTTACCTAAGGGTTATTAGTGGGAAAAACAGGAAAAATTAAATGCGATGTGTTGAGTATGACAGAATATTGATGGCGTGAACTAATGGTAGCTAAGTAAAGACAAAAGAAACTCGCTTGTTTAGTGACGTTATGACAAGTTTATTTATTTATTAATTCAGTACCCTAAAGCCACCGCTATGGTGTGTGGCCAGGGGTGAATACCCACCAGACCAATTGTAACCCGAATATGACCCTACCGCTGTCAGACAATGTTATTCTCATCCCTGTTCTACGCTTAATCTCTCTAATTTTACAAGCATGATCTCTCATACCGTGGTGCGATCGGGGTAATAATACAGTTTCAACATCACTGCTAAAGAGACGTCCTTACAATTGATGTAAGAGATTTAATCTTTAATTTAACCTTCGCTCCGTGCGTAGACGTACGTGTACCATGGTTTGAGGGCTCTCAAAACGAAGACTCAAAAACAAGGGAGCATGTGAAGAGAAATACGAGTATGCGAGAATAGTTGCTACACGAATGAAAGTAGTGGAAGAGTTAACACTCCCATTCATGACGCAAATTTAGGGTACATTCCTCCTTTCTCACTCAGAAGGTAACAGGTGTTGATGGCATCATTATTCCCAAAAGTCTGTAGGCATTCAGTGTCTGGTAGACACTCCAGGCTCTCAGTGGGGCGCCTAATTACCGCACCTCAAGCGCATGCTAGCCATCGAATGTCATCGTTGCGAACTTTTTCAGCTTTCCTAACTTTTAATCCCATCCGTGACCGTGCACAGGTTTTTCGGAATCATAATACGCGTGCGCTGATGAACCCGTCGTGGTTAGTTCAGTGGAGAGAGGCGCCATTCAGATAGGAATCGCGCCTTTGAATCCCGATCCGGACCTGAATGTCATTTTCGAATGTGATGGTGTCTTAATTGCGCTAACGGTGCGAGATGACCCCGACCGTTTGAAACCCCCAAAATTACACTTACCGCTGTAGCCTCGGACCAGAGGGCAAAGCCGGAGAGAAATTTCGCCGCACGTACCCGTCGGGTGATCGCGTGGTTAAAGGGCCACGAAAGGCGGGACTTCCGACGGCATCACTTAATTCGGATCGCAATACCGTTCCCCTTTCCATTTTGATCCCTCCTGGTCAAATACCATATCCCCCCCTCCCCCCATCCCCTCTCTCTCTCTCTCTTTCCAAAACTGGCTGCGACTAACGCGCAGCTGACGCGGGGGATGTGGAATGTGAGGGCGGAGCGCATGTACATACTTGTATATGTAAGTACATACCGTTTCATTTGTTGAGTGCCTGTGCCCATGCAACTTTATTTTGATGGAGCGGGATAGTTAGTTAAAGCCTTTTTTTTATTCTCTTTAAAAAAAAAGAACGGGAGCAATTTAGACCTCGAGTAAATTCAAATTTTTTCCAATTATTCGCTTCGGAAAACGCGACGGTAATTTCAGGAATTTCAAAAACGTGCCATTAATAATTAAAAAAAAAACTTCTCCCCGGTCTTGCGTCTTATCATCGTCACATGTGGTCCCAACTTCGACAAAAAGCCAAAGTATTTTCCTTGGCCCCGATGCGGCCAAATTAAAATTCCAAATTCCGAGAAAAAATCCGTTTCTCTCCTGCTTGCACGTTCAGAGTTTTGCTTTCGTTTACCGTATTCTCGCAGGAACTCGATATTGTATTTTTTTTTCCTTGAATAGTACGTGCTCTTTTATGGTGTAATGCGGCGAGCCCGTGGAATGCAGTCCTACCGTAATATAAACCCAACGTGAAATAATTTTGAAAGGCAATTCGATCTATTGATTAGGCTCGCTCTCGTTTAATGTACGCGTTGGACAGCTCTGTGAGTAACTTAAGTGTAGAAAGAAAAGAGGCCAAAAGAAAGCAAAAGGAATGATGTTGGATCAGTAGAAGCGTAATAAATCTTCAAGGAATGCGAAGGGAACGATGGAGTTGGTTACATTGTATTTGTCTCCGGATCATTTCTGTTAAATTTATAAGAGAACCTAATTTTTTGCCTCGAAAGTGGCATTGTGTCAGTGTGTAGAATGTAGTTCTGACCATATTTGATTTGAAAATGGAGTAATCAAATTCCTAAAGGTTCTCCGTCAATTGTTTATTTATCGCTTTTATTAAAAAATGGTAGTCGCCGTTAATTTCAGTTGAATTAACCACGTTTTGCTAGATATGAATTGCTCCCCTATTAAATTTCATAACCATAGGGCTGAAATCATTTGAGGGTCCGATTGTTCATGGTCAATGAATGTCCTGAAGATTTGATCAAAATACTCTTGATCACCCTCAAGCGGATAGTTTTACTTCTCTCCAAAATGCCATTGAATATATTGTAATAGGAGGTTATATTTCAATAAATAATTTAAAGGTATTCAATATAATGTTGACAGCTTTTCATTTTGATTACATGGTAGATGGCAAAATTAAAAACAAAAATTAGTCTGTGAATTAATTGAAAATTCACTCGATCTCAGTAAGAAATGATTGTTTAACTGGGAAAGACCTTAACCTTCACCTGTGCTTAAATTCCAAGTAGAATTCCAAGTAAAATTTCTTGAGAAATAATTTAATTCTAATGGCGAAAAATATATCAAGTCCTTTTTTGACTTTTATGTCATCGGAGCAGCGGTGTGGGCCACTGGATGGAGCGTTTGTGTGCTTGAGGTGAATTCCCAGGCTCGAATATCTTCTTTACGCATTCAGAATCCTTAGCCTATTTTGGTTGTCAAATATCTGTCAGAAACTGCAAACGGAATAGAAGAATAAATTGCATTGCGACCACGAAAGTGAAATATTACATCCAAAGTATGAGGAGAATTCAAACCAAAGGGCAAATTCCATGGTTGTGCCGGAAAATAAGAAAATTTAGTCGTTCGTATAGTGGCAGTGGCTGCCCGAATCAGACCGAATAAAAGATTTGAGTTAAATAATTAAATCACATTGACTGAAAATGCTGTTAAAAGCCATTAAATCTTAACTATATTAATTGTTTTCCCTGTTGAATATTGTTCAGGGTAGGGAACTAACTTGCATTTTATATGAGTCGAAACATTTTGTTACAGACACGCAGAAATGTGAGTTTTGATTCCTCGATTAAGTTTTTCCATTATGCATATGCATATTTACTTTCAGAAGCTCAAAATAATACTTTTTGACTCAAAATTAGAATGTTCATCGATAATCTTTTCACTAGTTTTGCGTAGTTAAAATTGACTCGGTAGTTACTACGTTCGGAGTACGATAGATGTCGATGTCGTTCACTACCGTTCCTGCTATGTCTTTTGGCCGTTTGGTTGTCCACTAAATAATTGGTGCTTTTTTCTATTTTCATTAACCAATCGCAACATTTGCGATGCTATCACTTAAGCGGCTTGGCGAATATTATCAACGTAGGTAATTGGGCGCTTGTTAAAGCAGTTAGATTCTTGAGTCCAAAATTCTCTCCCGACTCCTTGACCCTGCTCTTAACCTTCGTACTGCGTTGAATTTTTACCTCTCGACTCTGAAGCACTTATTAAATCTTCCGTCCGACCTAATTTTTTTTCATTCGAAAAGCTTCTCGGCATCCCACTCGTCTATCTGCCTGGCTTCCCTTTCGTTTCATTTCCTCTTTTTCACTGCTCTAGGGCAAAGGAGTGGGGAGGGGCAGTTGCTCGGACGCCTCGCGTCCCTTAGGCGATTGGGAGAAAGGCCTGTCAACCGACCATCCTCCGCTGTACCACGCGTGACTTTCTTTCGCGAGAATCCGCGCATCGTCCCTCTGCATGCGTGGGCTCGACTTGCGCCTCAATAAAACGTGCGAAATAAAACTCGCAAGCGGAGATTTCTCTGGTACAGGGGCGCGCCCCGGCGCTAAAAAAAAACGCTTTCTCTCTCCTTCTCGGACCGCGACCCTAAGGCGTATTTCGACTCCTTTATCCCTCGCGCCTGCGAAGCGTGTATAATAATCTCGTGACCGAAATTTCCGTTTGTGAATCTCTGGTTCCACCGGGGGGTTTTGTCTGATACCGATACCCTCGGTGACTTTTGAAATTTTTGCTATTTTTTTAAGAGCGTGCGGACAGTTTGCCTTATCTGTTTGAGTGCAGTAGGATCTCCTCATTCACCTAATGAAATAAGTCACGCTCTCATGATCCCTAAGGTCGTTTCGACGCATGTAGCCAGAGCTCCGTACCTTGTGACGCATTGCGATGCAGGGCTTATTCGTTTATTTCCTACAGGTCATAGAAATACTCGATTTTTGTATTAGCTAGAAAATTTCACCTAAAATATAGGAGCGAATCCCCGAAGGTTTCCGATTGGAAATTTGAATTTCGGGTTCAATCCGTTGGTCCCAAAACTGGTGTAAATTGAGCAAATCTCACAATCCATGAAATATATTCTAAGGCTCGTTTCACTTGTAACCCTACGTTGTTTCCTAATGTTTATTTTATCCCAGTCGATAAAGTGGTTTTGATCTGTTTTCTCCCGATGAGAGCTTATTTTTATTCGGTTTTAATATTTCCTTTTATATATTTAAGCGCCAATCATTAATGCCTGTAAATTAATCATAGGTTTCCAGAAAGTATATATATATATATATATATATATATATATATATATATATATATATATATATATATATATATATATATATATATAATTAATATATATATATATATATATATATATATATATATATATATATATAATATATATATATATAAAAGAAACATTACTAGGCGTTACTTTATGGCAGTATTTTTCATTCAGTGTGATACATGAAAATCAGTAGGTAAATTTACCTGGAGAGTTTAATTTATCATTTCTACAAATACGTTTTGAGGAATGGAATGTGGCGGTGGCTAATGCACTGGCTTCCCATCCCAAGGGTCCGGGTTCGAATCCAGGTGGTGACGGCACTATTTTTCAGTATATAGTGGAGGGCACTTCAAGTGGCGTGCGCCGTTCGTCGAATGGGACGTTGAACTGCATGACCCATTGTTGCCTTTTTATTTAAATTTTAAGTTTTTGGTTGATTATAAATTCCAATTGAAATTATTGCGTTCTTTTCGAAAGTAATTATCATTTGAGAATGAGTGGAACGTTCTTAAGGGCCTGCTTATACTTTGGGTGATTCGTTCTTCCTTGAGCGTCAATTTCCGGACGAAAATTCTGCCTCATTAACGTAAAGGGGTATTATTAATCAATAATATCGCGAAAAATCATGCAAAAAAAATTCCGCGGTCTTTCTTTATTCGAGTTATTAGGGCAATGAATTTATAAATACCTTCTTCTCTGAGGTCACCGCTGTCTCTTCGCTGAGGAACTTCAATTTTAATAACGGAAGGTCTTTCGAATTTGGGCGTGCGCAATCTCATTTGGGAGAAAACGAATCGCACCTTCGAATTCGGGGCAAAATTAAGTGGGAGGGACGCACTAAACGTGCAAATTTTACTTGTTTCGCGCAGGCGGATAGTGCGAGCCTATGTTCGAGGGCGCCTCTTTTTCATCCCTCCTCGCCTTGAACTTGCCCAATATTATCACTTTCCCCTCCCGCCCACCGTCGTCTTCAGCCCACTCTCGAGGACCACTTGGCCGCGAAAGTTCTATCGATTTGACCTGATGCTGCAGCGGGCCCAGACCATGGCGAGATAATGATTCATTTCTTATTTTTTTTACGTCTTGCTCGACGCCGAACGGCTTGGGGCACTGACCTCGGCGACCCAGTAAGGCAATGTAAATATGTATCGCAGTTTGACATATGTTGGGAGGGTCGAGTTGTAAAGTAATCCAGTATTTCTCATTTCCCCAACTGCCGTGGATTGAGTGTCTGCAATGTTTTCCCGTAACTAGATTAAAATTGTTTCCTCCTATATTGATTTTTAAATGTCTCTTTAGTAATTATTTCATTAACTGCCCTCAGCCAAAACTTCTCATCGTGTCAATCTGTTCACTACAGTCATTATTTAATTTCCAAGTACCTCGCGCGACTAACAAATGGCCATTACTCCCCATAGTAAATTAAAATGTAATTTATCTTTTAGAATGACTGGTGGAGGGCTCTGAAAAACACTCCAATCCTATTATACGAATGAATTCAAAACCATTTTCTTTGAATTAGTAGACGGACGTGTTACTCACGGAAATAATATCGTTGTAATGCCCAGTGCGCTTAAATACGAAATAGGTATGACCGATCCCTGTTTAGTTGTATGCGTTGAAAAAATTCCTCCGCTACGCCCGCGTACACAACTTATGTAGATTTCCGATCTATAGAGTCACTGCATATCATCCTCGTGGGCTATCAGAGTGATGATTGGTTTGGGCCTACACTCCAATCGAGATACGTGTGTTCAGTCATTTCCCAATCTTTTCGTTCCCTCATGTTTCTGTTCTCATCTTCCATAACCTGCTTCTCGTAATTCGTACTTGGATATCTCACTCGTTTCCTTGACCTTCATGTAACAGTCCTCTGGGTTTCTTCCTTCACCCTATCTTCAAAGTACATCGTCACTTGTACTCTTTGTACACGTACTGTTAGTAAAATGTCATCCAAAGTATTCACTTGTACTTGTTCACTCGGAAACCGTGGGAGATGCCGCGAGAGTAACTTTTAACGGAGTCATCCGCTAAATGTCTATTACAATGCAACGATTTCAGAGTGTAAAAATCATTCTCGTTGACCGCAATCACGATCCCGGTCAAGGCGAATAATGTAGCCGTCCTGTCAGATGCAGTTCATTTCATTTTCCTCCGAGGATCGGATATCCATCATCTCCTTGGCCATTGTTGAATATGGTTCTTAGTAATCCACTTATTTTACTCGGCAATATGCTTTCGATGATTTATTTAATAAACTAATTTCCTTATCAGGTGTTTTGTGGGTTTCATTATTCTTTTTTCTCCAGTCCTTTTGGAGTATTTTTTCTGTATTTTATATGGAGTTGGGTTCAGTGGGAATTAAATACTCGCCTTCCGACCTCGGGAAGTGGGAGCCGTCGTGCAGGGATTTTTCAGTCGTCACGCGTCCAACCGTTGTGTTGGGTTTTTATGTTTCGCCGTGAAGTTGAGGGGAAGGGCTCGCCCGGAAGAAGGTGTCGGCGCCTTCGCCGAATATGGACGTCCCCACCGCGAACGCTCCCCGATTCCCCCGCACGCGCACGCCCTCTGAAGCCCATTGTCCTTCGCCAACTACGATCTATCCAGTCGCGTGTCGGACCCGCGGAAGTTCCCTCGCCTCATCGTATTCCGGTGCCGCATGTGAAAACGTCCCTCGTGCCCTTCCCATCCCCCCGCGGTTGCATCCTCACTCCTTCCTTTCACCACCCTCTCGATTGGTAGTGACTCTTTAAGTCGCAGAGGGAGTGGGGCTGTGGCAGTGGACTCATCCCCCGTTATGCACGACGCTATGGGATCACTGCCCCCCCATTCCCATGGCACAGCGTGGATTTCGTGGCACGTCTGTTTTCGAATAGGAGGGAGGAGCAAGGTGGGTGGTGGTACCTCTTGTGTTTGGGAGACGATAGGACGTCCTTCGCTCGAGTTCTGACACCCCTGCATCACTCTCATCGTTTCCTGTGAACTCCGTCGCCTGTGCCAAGGGTAGGGATGCCCGGAGGAAATATTTTAATACGTGAATCAGGTGACCTTAGGAGTTTTCTTCCGTCAATAGTTTTTTAAAGCTAAAGTTTCTCCTCCACTGCCGGTCTCTTCAGGAGCGGGACGGGAAACGCGTAAAATCCCATAGCTCACCTTATTCACCATTGATATGGACCTCAAAAATGTTATCCAAAGGGCGAATTTCAAGTCGATCAGATACTACCAAATGTATCTTTTTTAATCGAAAGACTGTCTTCGAATCGGCTAAATAATATACGTTTGCGTAAATGTAAATATGGTGTAGATGTGTAGAGAGCGTTGTAAAAAAAGGAATAAGCTTGTAATTAAAAATGCAAATTTTGAAAATCTATTTCTCTTCTTGAAAACATTTAATGACTTTACAAAGAAGATAGCGACCGGAAGCCTTCAGGGAGACAACTGCAATTGGGTAGGACGGAATTTTCAGTATTCTGCTAATGGTAAACATGGTAATGGTTCCCGTGATGATTGTCTGCGGTGACTTAACTCTCGGTGTCGCCCTGGAAAGTGTCGTATTGACGTCAGTTCTTTGGTGTTTAGGTAAATTTTCCTCGTTAATGTCGCTTGCGGCGTGATAGCCCAGTGATATTAGTGCGTCCGGTTAATGACGGCAGGTTCATGGGTTCAAGATTTGGACACCCCTGTGTAACATCTAAACGACGTTATTTTACGAATACTGAGACGGGACTCGCGTGAAAGAGCAAGTTGCGCTGGGAAAGGACCTGGCCCCGTCGCTTTGAATGCAAGGACTTTACGCGCCGTAGGGCCTACAACCGATTGATGCCTAACCTAAACTATCAAAACTAACTTTTGGATTGAGTAGTTGGCAGTTACTAGTAGTGACATATTTTGCGGCAACTGTCACATTGCTACACCGTCGGCATTTACGCGTAAGGATCCAAGTTAATCATCAAACCTCATCGACACTGATTGAGGAAAAATCCATTTTGCTTGATGGGACGGTCTGTTGGTCCAAAATTTGTTAATCCAGGTGTTTTCAGAAGCTGGATATTCTTGTAGATATTTTACCGAAAAGTGGACTATTACCTAGCGAAATGTTACAATAGTTTACAATTATTGTATGGATACTGCTTGAATATGGCTATGTTGTTGATTTCGTTTTCATGTAATGAATATTTCTGTAGTAGTGGCGTGATAATGGTCCAGTAAAATTCCAAAGAAACTGCGGGAGAAAATCTCCCGCAGTTTCTTTGGAATTTGTCAAAGGGAAAACACCATACGTGTTTAAAGTTGGCTTTTAACCTCGTGGACAGTGGCGCCTCGCGCACGACTACGAATGCATGTGACATTGTATGTACGGTATTTCGTCATAACATCTAGTTCCTTTAAAAGCCCCAAAATTTCAGAGTTTAAGAGGACGCCTCGGTAGCTTAAGTGGCTAAAGCACTCGACCGGATATTGAGGGATCTGGGTTCGAGTCCCAGTCAAGGCGAATGATTTTTACGCTCTGAAATTGTTGCATTAAAATGGTCCAGTATATTACTAAACCACTAAATATACACTTGGCAATGTAATTGGGAAAATTTTAATGGAACAAGGCTAAATCTTTCTCCCGAAGAAAAAAAACCCTTTGGAACTTAAATATCCCGTCGTCCTCTTGATTATTCTCCAGTCTAATATGAAATTACATCTTTCTATCGCTCAAGTTTATCCTAATCATTGCTTTCCTTCTTTCCAGTTGCATTAGGTATATGTTGAAAGCACCTCTCGTCTGAAAAGTGTTTGATTGTTTATTGTATTAAGGTAACCTTTCATTGTGCTTGATTGGGAGTATTGGCTGAGCTTGAAAATATTAACAGTCCTTTGGAATTTGCTATCACATATTTTATACTATTATTGGTAAATATTTGCTTGCAAAATAAATCATGAAATGAATTTGTTAAATATTTTCTTGAAAGTAGAATGTTAAGCAAGTAGGATAGTGAGAAGAGTAGAAGGTATACTTTTTAACTACGCACATATTGTAGAACTAGATTCTTTTGTTTACATGTGTTAGGCACAATATGCTTACATTTTATGCGCCCAAGCGGCTAAACTTATCACTGAATGGCACAAATATGCACATTTTCAGAGTTATTTTATTTAGGTACAACCGGTTTCCATCACCGGGTGTTTATGATGCCAACGGTGGAACCGGTCGTACATCAATTGTAGTAAAATGAAAGTATAAACAGTTGTTTTTATCAGCGAGCACTAATCTTCACAAATTTTTGGACGAAACCTATGGCCAGAGGAGTTGGCTAAGTTTGTTTGGCACCATTTTTCTATCCGAGTAATCTTACAAACACAAGAGTGCAGGATTATGCAGGTTTCATTTGTACACGAAGCCTTGGATTCCAAGCCAGGATTGTCTAACCCGTCCACCAAGGTGGTTATTTGCATCCTTATATTAAGAATGTTAGGAAATCGCAGGTTTAAATAGGGTATTGTTTGAAGATAAATTTTTTGGAACATTAAGAGTTAATTTCTCATTTCCTATTTTGAGTGACAGAACTCCCAACTCACGCAAAACACTTGTTACATTTAACACGTGTGATCTTAAAGATCACACCTCTCTCATTGTTCGTCATGATTTTAATGAACAGTGCTTAGAAAAAAGGTTAATGACACATTTGAAGTGAGTCGCGATAGAGCGTTAGGCTCTTGGCAAAAGGGCCCTGGTTCAAATGCGAGTGACATCCAATTCTGACCCTCTTTATTGACTGCGTGAAATTTACACCCGCATGTTGACTCTGGATACCCCAAGCTGTGTGATTTTGGGGGTACCAGATGTTCTTGGAAATGGGGTAAGGAAAGGAACTGGCTCTCCATACTCGTCCACCGCAGGCCGTAGGTGGGTTTAGGTGGAGGTGGGCTCTACCGTCAATTATAAAACCAAGCTGGTGAGGTGGTGGATGGCATATTTTGTAAATTTTCGCAGTCGGGAGAGGTGCATCACTTTAATGGGATAATTTTTGATAAGTGGAGTCAGGTGGCTTTTGGAATTTACGGGGAAATCTGGGCCGCTGTAATGCTCCAGACTCGTCAGGTAATTTTTCTCGCGTGCAGAGGATGGCTTCCGTTTCGAGCAGATCGGTCCGAATGAGGAGAGTTTTTATTTTTTAATTCGCTTGCCTTAAAAAGCATGGTTTTCGCTGATGAATCATTTATCCCCGCCTCGCCATTCGCCTGCTTTCTCTTCTTCTCCCAATTAGTGGAAATTTGAAGAGCATCCTCACTCAAAGGAGGAGAAACATGTCCATGCCCAACGTCCGTCCGTTGGGGTGTGCTTTCTATTTTCTCGTCGAAACAATCCCCCCTCCCCCCGTAAGGAAGGACGTTAGGTGCATACCGACTGCTCTCTTTCGTAGCGCTTTGAAGAAACGCACAGGTGCTCACTTGCCTCGGGATGAGCCGCCCTCGAAGAATTTTAACAGCAGTCAAATGCGGCGGACTTCTTTTATTCCAGTGGCACCCGAAATTAATTGCGTCCTTCCGAGTCGGTCGGTTAAATGCTTTTGGCACATTCATTTCAAGGGTGTCCCTTATTCTTTCGTAATTTTAAATGCTCGAGTGGTATTCATAGCTTTCATTTTATATTCCGGAGAGTATTTTCCGAACAAATTAAAGAAAGTTTCTACCTAATTGAAAAAGCATATTAGGTCATTGCCAGTCTTAAATTAGGCCATGCGGTGACGGTGGAATACTTAAGTTTTGACGGAATAATTTGCCGAGAAACCTTTGCCAGTCTTAAATTAGGCTATGCGGTGACGGTGGAATACTTAAGTTTTGACGGAATAATTTTCCAAGAAACCTTCCGTGTTTTGACTCCCAGTTTTGATTCCAGAAACTCGTTGGTTTTTGTGAATGGCTTGAACTTCATGAAACTGATATAATCATCGCTTTCGACACCAGAGTGGCGGTTGTTTTTTTATAAGCGGGGCAAAATAGTAGGAGAGTAGGAAATCCTCTTTATGGAATATGAGACGGTTGCGATATTATTTTCTATTGAAGGCGAGCGCTAAAATTGTCATCTTCGGTGATTAAGTCTTCTTATAGGAAAGGCAAGGAGGAATCATCTCGTACGTTCCGAATTAGCAAATCTTCAGATAACCGGTCATACACACCGGTCAAAATTTGTATCCCTCATTCTTACGATTTTTAAGTGTTTGCATGCCTTGCTCTTCTTTTGGATATTTTCTTCTGCAATCAACATTTCTGCAGCAATTAGGTAGTGATTTCGGGTTGTGTTTTAACAGGTCGTATAAAATCTAAGCGGTAGTCTATTGTGAAACTCTCCGTCACATTCATACATGAAATTATGCAAGACTGTGACAGAGGTGAGAGAAGTTTGCAAGACGTAAAATAATATTGAAGTTGTTGGTAAAAGTGTCTTGTCATTCTAAAATCAAACTTTTGTCGTGCGTTTATATAATTATGTAATTCCAAGTAAATCATTTGGGAGAATTGTCTAATATGGTTCCTCAAATATAGATGAAATGTGCTCTTCTTCTAATTATTTTGTAAATGAGAAATGAAGTATTGACAAGGAATAAGAAAGGTATAACTCTTTATAGGTACGTATGCTGAAACGAGAGTGGTACAATTCAATTATATCCATCTCAGCAGAGCATAATGTGTTGATATTCGCCTTTGAACTTTATCGTTTGTTCATGTAAGGGGTCACCCAAATGTTTGAGCGCTCTCGAATGACTGTTCGGCCGCAGATTGACAAATAGAGAGGGTATCACAGAATGAGTCGGTCACCTAACTCCCAGTCACACGTACACAACTTTGACGTATGAACTTCTCTGATAGCATTCAAATCAGTCGTTTGGGTCACCTAATTCTTGCAAGGTCCAATGATACAATACTTTGGGCAATATTGATTAACTATCAGTTGTGGTTGTTGAAGACAATGAAGAGATTGTGACGTAGTATTATGTGGAACTGAAAACTAGCGCGTGACGTGGAGGTAAATGGATCTTCAGAAAAGACATTGACTTGTGCTTCAGTGTATGGATAGTAAGCACACAAAGAGGAAAATCTTTTTCTTGAGAATGTTTTAGAATTCTTGCCCTCCATGTAGGCATTCAGAATTCAGTACACATTTGCTCATACTTGGCGTGTAGATAAATACGCGTTTTTCTTTGAGGGCAGCTGCACCGTACCCCTGACGAATATCTACTCAAATGAGTATATTTTTTATAAGGACAGTAAGTCAAGCAAAGCCTTAATTAATTTAATGTAAATGTACCTATGCGTGCCGGTTTCAAATTGGTCAATCATCAGCGGAACTAATTGAAATTGCGTAGTTTACATAATGTTCTTATTTTGAAAGAATTTATGGAAACAATAGACAACGGCCGCCTTTATAAAACAGGTCTTTCGGTTTGATAATGAAAGAAAAACACGCATGACTAGTATTGAACGAGGAGTCGATGTTTAAGTTTATTCCTACTTCACCGTATTAAAGTACCGAGAATGCGGCTGGGCAATGTGCAGGTCGGGTGCACTTCTGACCAAGGTGAGTTTTTTTTAAAGCAGGTATTATTTTGCTGGGTATTATATCGTGATGATATATGCTTAAGAAAGCGTGCTTTTGCATAAGACAGTTAATATCACGAGTATTCAAGGAGATTTATTGGTACCACCTATAAAGATGAATGATTAAATCATAATATATAACTAAGTTCTACTCTGCATTGTAAAGAAGAAACCATTAAATCGTTATTTACCCTTAGCCTAAGGCAGCTGATAATTTCCACTAAGTTAAACACCACCACAGAGTGTACTCTATTGAATAGAGCACTGGGCTACTGACCGGTAGGCCCGAGTAGATTCCGGGTGACGCCTCTGGGCACCCTCAGTTTCACCCAGACTGATTTTTCGGGTACTAGATCTTCCTGGGAAACAGAAGGTGGCATAGGGAAAGGAACTGGTCATACTACCATGATGTTTGAATTTCACACGCTCTTGGGCTTTCTATCCCCACCTGGCAAACCAACTTTCGGATTTATAACTGTGGCGGTAGTGGATATTACTTAACGCAATAAAGAAAAAGTCCATCAATGATGATAGAGAATTTTAAATCACCTCAATTGCCTTAGTGCATAAGTTTCTGAGTTAGTTTTCCAATTTAAAAGCCATGAAATCATCAGTGAATGTCTGTAAAATTATGATCGATGTTCAATTAAGTCAGTTTTGCTCAAATTGACTGCTCTAGCAATGCATTATTATGTCATAATAATTATTTAAAAAGTATATCATAATAATATATGCTTAAGAAAGCGTGTTTGGGCAGAAAACAGTTATCATCAAACAAATTCCAAGAGATTCATTGGTACCATAACCCAAACCTGCTTGAACGAATGCTTACATAAAATGACGAGTGCCGTAATGGATATTGTTTGGGTTATGGGAAGAGTACTTCCAAAAGTACCAGTGGTTATACACTGTATACACTATTAAAACTGGATTAGTTTTCAGATTGATCCTCATTTCAGCAACGTACGTGATACGGGATAGGGTTACCACTTCACCGTATTAATCCACCAACTTACCTTCGGGATATTTCGACATCGCTCATGAGCGTTGGCAATGCCATATCAAACAATGTCATTCGATAGATCCATGCCACTAGTCGATGGTTGCCCCATCGCATCGCGACGCGTGCACGCTCTGCTTCCCTGGCGATCGCGGTAGGAGGCCGCGATGTTCTCTGGGCCTTTACCCGGCTGGCGGGGGAGGTGTGGGGAGGAATGGTGATGGGGGGGATGGCGAGGACAAGAGACCTACTAGAGTGTCTCGCTCTGCCGGACAGCCTTGTGTCCTCCGATCCGGAGAATAACCCCGCAGGGCGGAAATTGTTTTTAACGAGTTAGATCGATTCGATCGTCACTTTTTTTTTACCTCCCCACGCCTCCCATCTTTTCTCTCCTCCTCCCCTCATACCGATCCGGGTGTCGATGTCTCGTTTTTTTCTCTCTCTCTCTCGTCCCCCTTCGCCTGTTCCGCCTCGATCTTCGCCGCTCTCCGCAGTCGTAATGGGAGTGTTATGAAGGCGATGTTTCATTGTCTTCGCGAACCGACTCCCGGTGATGCACCCCGAGTGTGAGGCCGCGGGTGAAATATTTTTTCGTTCTCCGGGAACGTAGGTTTCAAGTGAGGAGGAAACTGTTGCGCCTTTCCTCCCGGCTGATTCTCGGCCATGGCATTCTTCATCTTATGAAAGGTCGAATGTTGTTTGATCATCGATTATACTTCATCAGTCTGGCTGAAGTTATTGGTACTCCTGACGTTGAATGAAGGGTCCTAATACAAATTCCTCTTTCTTTATGTCTCAATGGTTGCTAATACTAACATTAATTAATAAATCTATCTGGTGGAGATGGGATACTTAAGAAAGAAGAAAACCCTGCGGGAATTTTTATGTGTGGGTCCGTAAATAAAAGTAGATGAGGTTATTTTAGTACATAATGCACTATTTCGCAAACTACAATTCGGGCGTGCGGCAGGAGTGTTTAAGATGCAAGTCATCAATTGAAGAGAAAAAGAGAGAAAAACAAATATAAAAGAATACAGAAAAATGAATCAGTCGTTTGGGGCAATATGTATGAAAGTATGTATGTCTTCCTTGAATGCTCGTAGAGGGTTGACGTGTTTAGCGGTCGCTCCGTCCCACTTTCACTCCCAGACAATACTCGCTGCTGCAATGCCTCCCAAGGTCAACCATAACGGACCAAAGGACGATCATTCCCATGACCACGCCGAGTTAAAGTCCATGCTGGAAACAATAAACAAAACCATGGCGAGTTTCCAAGAAGAGCTGGAAACGGCAAAGAAGGACGGCTCCGAAGAAAAGATGGTGAAAATTACGTCGCTCGAAGAAAGATTTATCAGCTTTCGAAATGGAATCAACGGAGACCTAAAGCATCTTTCTGAAAGGTTGAAGGACATTGAAGAACGCGTCTCCAGGTTTGACTACCGCCTCGATGATCTTGAGCAGTACTCGAGAAGAAATTGTCTTCTTATACATGGGATCAATGAAGAAAAAGGTGAGAACTGTTTGCGTGTAGCCACAGATTTCTTCATTAATAAATTAAAGGTAAGCGTGAACCCCATGTCCCTTGACCGAAGCCACAGGATAGGTCCATTTAAGGAATCCCACAAGTATCCTCGACCCATCATCGTAAAGTTTATCTCCTATCAAGATAGGGATCAAGTGTGGAGGGCCAAAAGAAACCTAAAAGCGAGCGGGTTTCTCATAACAGAGTCACTCACAGCCACTAGGAAGCGTCTGTTACTTGCCGCCAAAGATCTCGCCGGGCCGAAGAACGTATGGACACAAGATGGTAAAATAACTATTTTAAAACCTGATGGCTCCAGGATTTATGTATCAAATGAAGGAGACATGCAGCAGGCGAGTGTTGATTATAACTCTCGCAATATTTGCGAGAGTTATAATCAACACTCTATAACACTAATCAACACTAATATAAGTACTTTGCGTTTAAATTCCAGTAAGGCGCTACGTAATTGTTTTTTGGTTTCAATTTTAGAGGATCTATATGTGTCCCATAATTGTTTATTCCCAGGGGATGATGTGTTCACGCCTGCCCTCTTTACCCTAGAGTGTAGCATTCTCTGCTTTCGAAGGGCTTTTCTAACGTCTTTATTGTACCACCTGGGGTCGCGATTTGCTTTAACGTATTTTATAGGTATGAAATCTACGATTCCTTTTTGCATGATATTGACAAATTTTGTCCAAGTTTCTTCCACGTTGACATGACTTAAGCGGGTTTTGAACTCGGGTAGTGAAGAGTTTAATTGATTGGCAAAAGATTCAAAGTCTGCTTTATGGTAATTATAAATTTTTCTTTTTGGTTTAACAATCTTTTTTATTGCTATGTCCAAATGGACATTAATTGCTTTATGGTCACTCAAGCCCTCATCAGTTGATACACTAATAATACGTTCCGGCGTGTTTGTAAGAAATAGATCCAATATGTTTTTTCCACGGGTGGGCATGCGTACTGCTTGATGAAGGGAGTTTCTTTGAACCAATTTTATCATGGAATTGCAAGATTCGCGATCGCGGGTCCCAGATTTAACGATATTGCTGTCCCAATCTATACCTGGGAGGTTAAAGTCGCCACCAATTATGTTTATGCTGTTATTATATTTACGTGTAAACTTGTGAATTTGATCGTTGAGGGTGTGAAGTGTTTTCAAATCTGAGTCTGGAGGTCTGTAGAAAGAGCATAAATTTATGTTGGGTTGATTGGTCCGTAGTAAGGTGCACCAAACACTTTCTATGTTATTATTTTCAAATGAAACTTGCCTGCTTTCAAAATGACTTTTAACTGCCACGAAAACCCCTCCTCCGGGTCTTGTATCTCTATCGTGTCGGTAAACTTTGAAATCTATTGGGAAAATTTCTTGGTCATTAATATCATTGCACAGCCAACTCTCTGTGCCTAATACTATATCAGCGGAATGAGTTTGGATTATGTGTTCTAGATCTGCTGATTTGTTCTTGAGGCTTCTGCAATTTATAACAAGTATAGTTAAATTATTTTGATGTTGAATAACGTCCTTATTTGTGCCTGACTGTAATTTAGGACGCCTTTGTGGGGAAGTGCGTGTCACATGTCTTTCTAAATCAATGCCAGTGTTGTCAATGACTTTTATATTTTTATTAATAATATTATACGCGCTATCCCCAGATGTTATTGACCCACTAAGTGACCTGCCCTCTATCCTAAAAAAGGCCTACAGTGGTCGAGTATCCTATCCGCTACCTTACTCGCCGCTTCCGCCGTGTAATGGACCCCAGATCGGTTAAGGGGAGTCCTGCAAGATCGGAGGGTTGGTCTGAGGTCGACGAAGGAGGCTCCTATGTCCGAGCAGAATCTCGATAGTCTCTGGTTTATGCCTTCCACTCGGCTCCAAACCAGAGACCCGCGATCCTCCCTCGGAACGATGCTGCAGACCGTTAGTCCCAGCCGAACCCCCTCGACGCCCTGGACGCGCTTCACCTCGGAGCTCAGTTCCCTAAGGGAACGGAGGACCTCCTCGGATCCACGGTCCGTGACGTCGTTGGTGCCCACATGGGCCACGACCTGCAGCCTAGAGCACTTCGTGCCTTTGACCGCCGCCTCGATCGCCTTCGTCACCTGAGGGACTCCTCCGCCTGGTATACACCAAGCGGTCACCCGTTGATCGGCGCCTACGCGGCGCGCCCTTTCCCTCAATGGGACCATCCCCGGGTCCCGAAAATATACCAGCTAGGGTGATTAAACATTTAGCTCCAAACATTGCCCCGTACCTTGAATTTATATTTAACAAATCCCTCACAGAGTGCAAAGTACCTAAGATTTGGAAAACCGCGCAAATAACGCCTATTTTTAAAAGTGGTGACAGGGAGGATCCCAGTAATTACAGACCTATATCTCTCACTTCTATCTGTTGTAAAATCTTAGAGCACATAATTGTCAGTTCAATAATGAGACACCTTGACAATATTAACTTTTTAAGTGACAATCAACACGGATTCAGGAAAACCCGCTCCTGCGAAACCCAATTAGGATTATTTACACATGATTTACTTGTATCTGGTGAGAGAGGTAGGCAAGTGGATGCCATCTTCTTAGATTTTCAAAAGGCATTTGATAAAGTCCCACATGGTAAACTCATTCATAAATTAAAGGTCGCGGGTATAAACAAGGGCGCCATAAGTTGGGTTAAAGATTTTCTTTCAGAGCGGGAACAGAGGGTAGTCCTTGATGGCGCTAGTTCCGACAGCGTTCGAGTCACGTCGGGGGTACCTCAGGGAAGTGTGATCGGGCCATTGCTTTTCTTGATTTTTGTTAACGATTTGAACCGCGAAGTGAAAAGTAAAATTAGGATGTTCGCGGATGACACGGTGATCTATCGGGAGATATCTGGGGATGAGGATCGTTTTATTCTAGCGCAGGATTTAGATTGCATTACTAAATGGTGTTCTAACTGGGGATTGACTCTAAATTATAATAAATGTTCAGTGGTAAATTTCTTTAAAAGATCAACGGGATTTGCTTACAAATTAGCTGGAGGTGACCTAGCAGTAGTTGATACGGTAAAATACCTAGGTGTCACATTCACTAAAGACTTAACTTGGGGGACTCACATACGTAAAGTCTGCGGTCAAGCAAATAAAAAATTGGGATTCATTACACGCATTGTCGGCAAAAGTGACTCAAAGGTCAAGGAACGTTGTTACCACGCTCTTGTAAGGCCTCATTTAGAATACGCATGCAGCGTGTGGGACCCGAGTGAAAAAGGTCTCATTCGGGAAATTGAGAAGGTTCAACGCCGGGCAGCCCGTTTTGTAAAAAATTCCTACGATAAAACGCAAAGCATTACCGAAATGCTCATGGATTTGGGGTGGGAATCATTAGAAGAGAGACGATTCAATGCAAGACTGAAATTATTAAATAAATTCAGATCCGCATGTTTCAGCACCGAGGTCTCGCAGATTATTCGTACTCCTACATACATTGGTCGCTTGGCTCATGCATATAAAATTCGGGAAATAGATGCCAGGACTAGCCGACTCAAGGACTCCTTCTTCCCACGGACAATACGGGATAGCAACTGTAGGATTATAGATAGTAAAAATTCCACTTGCCACCCTTCAGTGTCTAAAAAATAATTAGTTCTACTTAAATGCATGCTCCTCCACTAACCTTTAACACCCAAGTCGATGCAGTATTCCTGGATTTCAAAAAAGCCTTCGACAAAGTCCCACACAATAAATTGTTACACAAACTTAAATACTATGGGATCAATGAGAAAATAATTAATTGGATTAGGGACTTCTTGTCAAACCGCAAACAAATAGTAGTCATAGATGGGTTGTGCTCAACGGAGAGAGATGTTACTTCGGGCGTCCCCCAGGGAAGTGTATTAGGGCCTCTTCTGTTCTTAATATACATAAATGACTTAAGCACACACGTTAGTAGCAATCTAAGGTTATTTGCTGACGACACGGTGATATACAGGGAAATAAGGAGCCAACTAGATCGCGAGCTACTCTCTAGAGACTTAGACAATATCTCGGGATGGTGCAATAAATGGGGATTAACACTTAATATAGATAAATGTGCAGTTTTGAAATTTTGGAATAAAGGAAGCGAGGAACAGGATATAAACTACAAAATAGAGGGTTCAGTATGGACTACGGCAAATCAAGTTAAATATTTGGGGGTTGTTCTAACACCACGCCTTTCATGGGGAGCACATATCAGGACAATATGCGGATCAGCTTTAAAGAAACTTGGCTTCATAAAACGGGTGGTGGGGAAATGTAATGAAAAAGTTAAAGAGAGGTGTTATTTTGCTCTAGTTAGACCTCATTTGGAAAATGCCGCAAGTATTTGGGATCCGTGGGAGAAAATTTGGCAAAAAGAATTAGATAAAGTCCAGAGAAAATCCGCTAGATTTGTTAAAAATTGTTATGATAAAAACACAAGTGTGACAGGTCTCTTAGGGGATTTAGGCTGGGAACCACTTGAAGTGCGGAGAGAACAAGCGAGGCTTAGACTTTTAGAAAGGTTCAGAACAAACGAGTTTAAATATGACACTGAAGGAATTATAATGGCCCCACACTACTTAGGTAGATCAGACCACAAAGATAAACTAAGGGAGATAGATTCCAAGACAGATAGGTACAAATACTCATTCTTTCCCCGAACAATCAGTAATCATAATAGCAAGAAACCGAAGTCACTTTAGAAATATTAAAAACTTTGAATTTACAAGTCGGAACAAAATTAAACACTATAGAGATGTTAGGTATACTTTCAGGTGCATGTGTATGTTAGTTGGTAGTTTGAGTGTTTGCATGTGTGTGGGGTGTAAGTGTTCATGCATGAATGTATGCCATGTTTTTTTTTTTATATATGATTTTGTCGTTATTGCATGCGATTTTTTTTTTTTATTATTTTTCTTTTCTAAATTATGGGTGGTGTCCTAGCACCCCCCGCCACACGCCCTTGCGGCGGCTTGCGGGGTATTGAGTAGATGTAGATGTAGATACGTGGCTCCAAGTAAATTCTTTAACAATCAATTAACCTTATGCAGCATTTTTAGATCTCACCCTCGTTCTTTTCAAATAATTTACCTCAACGCCCAAAGTCTCTCTGCGCACCTTGACGAATTGTGTCAACTTCTACCTGACAACGACGTTCATGCAATTTCCATCGCTGAGACTTGGCTTAAGCCTCATATGCCTACCTCATCCATCGACATTCCTGGCTACAACTTCTATCGACATGATCGTATCGGCAAGGGTGGTGGAGGCGTAGGTGTCTACGTGAGAAAAGATCTCTCATTCAAAATTATATCAAAAAGTTCTTCCGTTTACTGCAAAAGACCCGAGTTTGCATTCTTAGAGATAACCTTCAACCTACAAAAAATTCTTTTAGGCATAGTTTACCGCCCACCCAAGATAGGTTATTTTTCCGACTTGGAAGAAGCATTATCTTCCCTCATTCCGAACTATGACCATGTTATTATTACTGGTGACTTCAATGCCAACTTTCTTTCCTCAACTCATGACTCTAAAACAATTACTAACTCTATGTCATCCCTCGGTCTTAGTATACTTCCCCTAGAACCTACCCATCATACATCTTCATCAGCTACTTGGCTTGATGCAATAATTACAGCCAACCCTGACAAAATCACAACATATGGGCAACTTTCTGCCCCAGGAATATCCATGCATGATGTGTTATTTTTAACATACTCAGTTAGATGTCCTAAATTTAAGCAGAAATTCATTCTTACTCGCGATTTCAAGTCCATAGATGACAAATACCTGGTATCCGATGCGGCTACCATTCCATGGAAGTCTATAGAATTCATCAACGACATAGATAAAAAAGTAGAACTATTTAATACGTTCTTAAATAATCTAGGAGACAAACATGCACCGTTTAGAAAAATCCGACTGTCCAAACCACGCTCCCCTTGGATAACAGATGAAATAAAATACTTGATGCGTAGGCGTGACGCAGTCTATAGCCTGTTTAAAAAACATAAAAACGAAAATGTATTCAATATCTACAAAAAACTGCGTAACAAAACTAAACAAGTCATTAGAAATTCCAAAATCAGATATGCCTTCCAAATATCTAAAGAGCCCCCGTCACATATTTGGAAAAGCTTGAAGTACCTTGGTGTCGGAAAAACTAAAAATCAACACTCCCTACCTGCTGACATTTCTCCAGACGACCTAAACCGTTTATTCACAACCCCACCGACGGAAATCGACTTTAATGCAAAAAATGAATACATATACAGTTTGCAAAATTCTGAACTAACTCCAGTTTCTACTGGAAGCTCATTCAAAATTTCTCCCGTCACACAAATGGAAGTCCTCCAGGCCCTCAAAAAAATCAAGTCCTCCTCAGATGGAGCTGACGGAATTTCAGCTATTCTCATACAAAAGTTACTTCCCATTGTACTTCCTGTTTTAACTCATATCTTTAATTGGTCTATTCTAACTGAAACATATCCCTCCCTCTGGAAACGTGCCCTCGTCCGTCCCATCCCCAAAAAATCCACACCCACTAACATTGCTGAATACAGACCAATCAGCATCTTGCCTCCTTTATCAAAAGCATTCGAGAGACTCATTCACGAACAAATTTCAAAGTTTCTGAATGAAAATAACTTACTTGATCCTCTACAGTCTGGCTTTCGGTCCTCTCACAGCACAGCTACCGCTCTCCTTAAAATAACAGATGACATCCGACTATCCATGGATCGCAAAGAGGTGACAATAATGACTCTCCTAGACTTTACCAAAGCCTTCGACTCTATTGACAAAGATATTCTCTTAGCAAAACTTCAAAACCTGAATTTTTCTTCCTCGTCTTTACTGTGGATTCGCTCATACCTAAGTAACCGATTCCAAAGTGTCACTACACCTAATTCATCCTCTAACTGGCTTCAAATACACAGGGGTGTTCCACAAGGATCCATTCTTGGACCTTTGCTTTTTTCCCTGTATATAAACGATATTAGTAAATGCATTTTAAATTGCAATCATCACCTTTATGCCGATGATTTACAAATATATCACCATTCCCGCCTTCAAGACCTACCTACAATTATAAACGAAATTAATGCAGATCTGGCTGCTTTGTCACTATGGGGAATAAAAAATGTATTGAAAATAAACCCAATCAAAAGTCAGTCCATCATAATTGGATACCATAAAATACATTCTAAAATAAGTATTGATAAACTACCACCACTAAAATTGCAAGGATCTATCATACCATACCTAAGGACAGTAAATAATTTAGGCTTAACCATAAATGAAACATTATCTTGGACTGATCATGCAATTGCTATCTGCAGAAAAATTAACTCATCCCTGCATTCACTGAAAAGGTTAAAGCACATTGCTCCCCCCTCCTTAAAGATGCTTCTTGTGTCCACTCTTCTCATACCCCACTTTGATTACTGTGATGTAGTATACCAAGACCTTTCAGGCGAACTAAAAACCAAACTCCAGAAGACCCATAATTCCTGTGTGCGGTTCATATGTGATCTTAGGAAGTACGATCATATTTCCGACTCATTTAATAGAATATCCTGGTTAAAGCTAGAAGGCCGCAGGCATTTACATATTCTTTCACTTCTCTACGGAATACTTTCAAAGCACACCCCTAATTATCTATACAAAAACTTCCTCTTCATCAACTCAATCCACAACAGAAATACCAGGGGTAATAATAAACTTCTTGTCCCACACCATCGCACGGAAATCTATCACAAATCTTTTCATGTTACAGCATGCCGTCTGTGGAACTCTCTCCCAGATGACATAAAAAACTCTTCATCAACAACAACATTTAGAAGAGCACTTCACAAGTTCATTTTCCTCAGGTACTTAACTTAACCAGTATCCCTCCGTCATTCCACTCAGCTGTTATACAGATCACTGTGTCTACTTTGTTTTTTACCCTGCTTTTTGTTTTGTCATCTCAAGTGGTAGGAGTTTGCATAATTATTTTTAGAAACATCACGCTTCTCATTACTCCGCATGTGTTGTCAATGTATTTAATTTCTCCAATTCAATTTCAGTAACTTAATAATATGTATACTCTGTAAAAATGATTGTTACAATGTACATGTATCTTTCCTCTAATTAATAGGGTTTTCGCAGGTTTTTCACACCCCCCTTCTCTTCGTGGGTGTTTTTCCTGCGTGGGTTTTTACTAGTTGAGCAATGCCACGCTCTCCCTAGCTTTTCCCACAAACCTCATTCTTTGCTTAGACTTTCCTCATTTTATTGTCCTCTATCTTCACTGTCATTTAATTTGAGTATTTGAAGGAGTATTCTTAATTTATATATGTATATGTATGTATGTATGGGTGTGTATGTGCGTACTTATGTATGTATTTATGCATGTGTATGAATGCTTGTATGTATGTTTTATGTGTGTATATGTATGTGTGTGTGGATATGTATGTATACTATGTGTATGTATGTGTATGCATATAGGTATATATGTGTGTGTATGTGTATGTATGTGTATGTGTGTGTCTATATATATATGTATATACTTTTTTCTTTTCGATGTGCAAATTTGGATTAATGAATTTATGTCTATCTCTATGTGTTTATGTTTAGATTTTAATGTAACTGTAAGTTTAAATGGCTAATATAATATGTATATGACGATGGGTTAAATGGAAGAAGGGACCATTTGGTCTCAATTTCGCCCAAATAAAGACCATTATCTATCTATCTATCTATCTATGAAAGGGAGTAATGTATTTAATAGAATTTTAATTAAAACTAAAATAAAAATAAAATACATGTTTTAATTCGGTATGTTTTAACCTGAAGTGTTACCGGCCCTTTAAGGAAAGAGTGAATTTTCTCTAAGAAGAGAAATTCACTCTTTAAGGAAAGAGTGAATTTTCTCTAACTATCACTGTATGACCCCAGTGCAAGTAAGTCTACCGTTTTAGCCCTAAACGCTAAATTTTCTTGGTTGATTGTCGAAGTTAAATGCATTAATTATAAACTTTGCGTTTGGTTCATAGTTTAACTAGAGACTAAATTACTTGAGAGACCAATAATTGATCGCTAGATATCTCAGTGCTCGCGGAAATACGTCCACGTAGATCTAAGATGTCGCGGGGGGTGGGACTGGTTGGAACCTTGCCAAGTGAAATGATTATTTTTTCGTGATGAATCGCCGCACCCAAGTTATTTAAGTGATAACTGCGCGTGCACTTGCTTACAATGCTCTTTCGTGACATATCCTACTGAATAGTTATTTTCTTATTTTCCTCACTTTTTCCATCCTAGTTATTGACTTGTTTTTGCTACCGTTCTCCAACCTACTATATTTCTGTGAGATATACAGTTACTCTGTTTTCTCTTTAAGCCTGGATTGACGTAACACTGGAGCATTTCCTCGGGTTTTAAACTTCCTTCTAAGCTTTCATTCTCTTTGTAGAAACGCAACGATGCCATCATGAAATTCCCTCACTTCAGCCTCAACTTAAAATACGGCATAGTCGTGGATCCGGTTGGTCCAATGGTTCGCTAAGAAGATATACCGGAGAACTTTATTAAGCAACTAAAAGATAGGAGAATATTAACTGCGGAGAAATTTTCACCATTGGGAGATCGAAGCGTTCAGTTGTCCCTAAGCCGAGAATTTTAATCTGCGAGAAAATAATAAACGAATAACACAGCCGAGAGGTTTTTCCAAAGTGTCATCTTAGCGTAGAGAGCACTTCGTGCGATTTCGCAGCGGAGGGTGCCAGTGTCTAATCCAGGTGATAAACCTGGACACTGTTAAGACTGATTCTTACGGGTAAAGATGATTTACGTCCTTTTTTGAGAAATTGTGGATCTAAAAAAGCTAGCTTCAAATCTGGTCCTTTTATTTGGAAAGCTGAATATACAATAATAATATCTTAATATTGATCGACGTTATATTTATTGCACAGTCTCCAATAGTATAGTTCCTTGAAATATTCATTGGGGTACAAAGCTGTCTCTGGTGCGCGCGTATTTTGCCTGTAATACCTACTGACTGATTGACACTAATGATTTCGTAATTTTGAATGAGAAATTAAATTTCTCTGCGAAAATTCTCTGTCGAGAAACCCCAAACTCAACGAGGCTAGTGTTAGCGGGACAAGTCGATTGGAGTTTTGAGTTCCAGTACGTATTTAATGGGAAATCTTTGGTGTAACAGGTGAAAAAACTGTCCTCTCCAGCCCAATCGTGTGAATTTCGCCCGACCTAGTGTAGGATAGAATGAGGTGGGGGCAATCATCGCCCCTCATGCCAAATCTTTGCGTTGGATTTTATTCGCGTCGGGCGCGAACCGTAGATTTATCTTGGGAGTGCCACCATCCCTTTTTGGAACGTAATGGTCTCCTCGTTTTCTCTTAGGATACCATGGAAAGGCATCCCAGTCAAGTACTGCCTATGGGTGCGATCGCGGATTGAGATAAGCTCTCCTTTCAATCTTTAATTCCTCTTTTCAAGGATGTCGACGAGATTTTTTCCGCATGAGGTCGTTGCCACTCCGATTCTTTCACCGAGATCCTCAAACCTTTCGTTTTCCATGCCACCGGACCGTGGTCTACCCCCCAAGGCGGGTAATTCTTTTCCTTTTTTTTTGTTCAATTCACTTCAATTCACCTTTATGTACAAAATTATGAAGTCGTGAGAGAACAACTATCCACGAGAGTGCGCGTGAATGAATCTCCGTCAATGGGATATAAGACGAGCCGTGGAGTCGGTCCGCCGTCGTGTTCAAGTCGTGTGCGGTTCGCGTTGCAACACTTCAATTTCCCCCGGCTCATAATTCAAGCGCTATCGGATCTCAGAGAATGGCTGCACTTTCAGTGAATCGCTCGGGACCAGTGGGGATTCCATTTTCCTTGCCCTCTCGCTCCCTCCAATAAAGCATTTGGGACATAAATTTGAACAAAGTAACAGCGGAATGAACCTGTCATCGTCTTTTACCTCCCTAATCTTGAACTATGTTGAAGATTTAAAATGGCGACTGATTTGGGTTGGTTGAAAATTGAACTATTTTTTCTGCACACCGCTCTTTTCCGAGCCTAGTAAAACTCACTCCATTTAGTTCTTTGGCAGAGACAACTTTTTCATGGAGTATTTGTGTCATGACTATGACTATCATCTATTAACGATGGTAATCATGGTCTTATTGGCTATATAAGACCAGTGCATGAGCACTTATAAGTAATATCTCTTCACGGCTTTGAAGCTGATTTATGAATGACTATGGATCTCCCTCTTCCTCACCCAATCATTTAAAATCGATAGGTGCCGGTTAAAATGTGTTCACCTAATCCCATCTTCAAATTGAATAAAAAAACGAGAAATTCCCGAAAATAACGAACTTAGCATATTTTAATATGTTGATAGAGTAGGTTGAGAGGCAATAAATTCTTTTCGTTTAGTCCACGAAGTTTGTACAGACTTAATTAGAACTTTTCAAATAAAAAAGTCTGAAGTCTCTAGCCTCATCTCACTAAAAATATTGATAGAATTGAGCTCTTACGGCTAGTAGTATTAAATAAATGGAAAACTCCAATAGCCGTAAAGAGTTAACCTTTCTAAACAAAGTACAAATGAGATTAGTTGGCTAACGCCACAAGTCAAGGATGGGATAAAGGGTAAAAAGGAAAGGAATAAGGAAGGTGAATACGAATACGCGTATTTCGGCCACAAAGTAGCCCTCTTCAGCGTACTGAAGGTTCATCGTCATGACAACACAAGTTGAAGTGAGAAAGGGTAAGGGCAATCCGAAGTATATATAGTGTAAAATGTGGGGGGAGGGGGGGGTGAAAGAGACGGGAGCCAATAGACTAAGCTGATAGTTGTAAGTAAACTGTTTACGGTTATTGGAGTTTTTCATTTATTTAATCACCAAAAATAAATAACATCTTTTTCTCTCTCTCTCGTTCTTTCCCTTCTGCTTCCATCCCTCTCCGTCTTCTACCTCAAGTTATCCAGTATTCATATATCACACGGTTTTCGAAGGCTTGGTGAGAGACTTTTTCTAAAAACGGGATTGAATCTGGAGGTCTCAAGCTGAAGTTTCTCTGTCTTCTCTTTGGATATCTTTCTGCATGATTGGAGCCCGCAATAGAAGGGGGGAGGAGAGGACGACGAGATGGGCGGTCGGTAATTCGTGAAGAGCAGGTGCCGAAACCACTCTCTTTCTCTCGAGTTTTTCCAGCCTCCTCGTTTTGAGCTTGTCCCGCTTGGAAAATTCTTTAATTCGAAAATTCGAAGGTGGATCAAGTAGAAAAATTCTCACGCGCCAGTGGTCGATGCGCTCTCCTCTGCGGGTACAAGTATTCCGTCTTGGTTCGGCAAGACAATACCTCAAGTGGTACTTTGAACATTGTTTTGTGTTATTATAGATAATTTTATAAGGTAATCCACCGGTTAAGGTATGTGTTTGAGTATTCTACATATATATATATATATATATATATATATATATATATATATATATATATATATATATATATATATATATACAAATATATAAAAAAACACAGATGTAGATTTTTAGAATATAGAGACACAAAGAAAGGACACTCACAATTTGTTATTTACGTTTCGACAGCACGGCTGTCGTCTTCAGAATGGCGTTCTCGGGGAAGAGCGGAGAGGATGTGCGGGGGAGAGGTGGGGGAAGGAGAGGTAAAGGGACCAATAGGAAATGAACAAGGGGGTGGGGGGGATATGGGGGCAGCCAATTTATGCATTCAGTGGGCTTGGTTCAGCCCGGGCGGTTTGAATGATTGGGCCACCCAGATATGCGCCATCTCGCGGGTTCTCACTTCTATTATACTCGCAGATTTGGGAAGGATTTCAATAACCGAAACAGAGAAGCAGTCGTCAAAAGATTGGTTGTGGGAAGCGGTATGAGTAGGGATGGGGTAATTAAGAAAGGTGGGAGATTTGGTGGAATATCGGTGGTTATTCATGCGGAGGGAAAGTGCGGTCGTGCATTCGCCCACGTAGAAGGCAGGGCAGAAGTTACAGGAGAGGCGATATATAATATTTTTTGAGGTACAGGTGGCGAGTGGTTGGGAGTTGGTACTGAGTGAGGGGGAGGGTCTTAAAAGATGACAGCATTTGCAGCGTGGGCGGTTGCATGGTGCGGATAGGGGCGGGGGAGAGACGGGGGTGCTTGAAGTTGGATTTGTGGACTTAAAGATGTCTCGCAGGTTCGACGGGCGTTTAAATGAAACAGAGGGACAGTGTGGGAACAAAAGTGATGTGGACTGAGTGTTATTGATAATTGGGAAGAGGTCACGGATTAGATGTTTAATTTTGTGTGTTCCGGGGAAGAAAGTGGTGATAAGATTAGGGCATTTTGGGCGGTTTGGTTTGGGGAGGGGAGTGTATTGTGTTGACGGTTTGAGGATTTTACTGTTTAGCAGTTTTTCGGGGTACCCACATTTTCTGAGGGATTCATGCAGCTGGTCCAAGTATTTCTGTTGGGAGGGGGTGTTATTGCAGAGACGGAAGCCACGGATAGAGAGTGAGAATGGGATGGAGCGCTTTGTGTGAGGAGGATGGCAGCTGTCGAAATGAAGATATTGTTGCTTATTGGTTGGTTTAATGTGGACTGAAGTGTGAAACGTATTGTTTTGGAGGTGAATATCGATATCTAGGAAGGTAATATTCGAGTCGGATATAGAAGAAGTGAATGATACTGAGGAGGAGGAGATGAGAGAGGAAATGAAAGAGGATAAAGTTTCGCGTCCGTGGGACCAAAGGAGGAAAATATCATCGATATAGCGGGCCCAGAAAAGTGGTTTTAGGGTTTGTTGTTGCAGAAAGTCGTGTTCTAGTTTATCTTTTAAGACCCTCCCCCTCACTCAGTACCAACTCCCAACCACTCGCCACCTGTACCTCAAAAAATATTATATATCGCCTCTCCTGTAACTTCTGCCCTGCCTTCTACGTGGGCGAATGCACGACCGCACTTTCCCTCCGCATGAATAACCACCGATATTCCACCAAATCTCCCACCTTTCTTAATTACCCCATCCCTACTCATACCGCTTCCCACAACCAATCTTTTGACGACTGTTTCTCTGTTTCGGTTATTGAAATCCTTCCCAAATCTGCGAGTATAATAGAAGTGAGAACCCGCGAGATGGCGCATATCTGGGTGGCCCAATCATTCAAACCGCCAGGGCTGAACCAAGCCCACTGAATGCATAAATTGGCTGCCTACATATCCCCCCCACCCCCTTGTTCATTTCCTATTGGTCCCTTTACCTCTCCTTCCCCCACCTCTCCCCCGCACATCCTCTCCGCTCTTCCCCGAGAACGCCATTCTGAAGACGACAGCCGTGCTGTCGAAACGTAAATAACAAATTGTGAGTGTCCTTTCTTTGTGTCTCTATATTCTAAAAATCTACATCTGTGTTTTTTTATATATTTGTGTGTCGCCGAAGAGCGTTCCATTTCGAAGATATTATATATATATATATATATATATATATATATATATATATATATATATATATATATATATATATATATATATATAATATAATTATATATATGTAGCCGAGCTGTCGAAACGTCAGATAACATATTGTGAGTGTCCTTTCTTTGTGTCTCTATATTCTACAAATCTACATCTGTGTTATATATATATATATATATATATATATATATATATATATTGCCTTTAATTAACTGTCCTACTTTCTGTTTTCTCTTTGATTCTAATCTTATCTTGAACTAAAATATTTAATTATTAGAGTTTTAATATTATAGTTAATTTGTTTCTTCGAATTTTTATATTTTTACTGCATATACCAAGATTTTATTACGGTAATCAACGTGGATCATTGGTAATACTCCTGATCTCGTAACACCTTTTACAAATACTAATGATGGAGGGTAAGATGGAAGGAAAATGGAAATGATGAAAAAAATGTGATATAACATACCTGCCAATATTGGGGAGCACACATTTGGTGAATCTTTTATCCACCAGGTATTTATTGTGATATTTGGGAAAGGAACTTAATTATTTGATATTTAATAACCGTGGCTATTTCCATCGATTACATATGCATGCATTGATATTATTGTTGCACCTGATTTCAGTGTGATGATCTTGTTTGCTTTTGCTTAATATATACAATTTCTCCAAAATATTTAATCATTCATGAAACTCGCTATATTTTGAAGCTCATACGATTAGGTACATAGCTCTAATTAGGGGTAAAAGACGATGAGCAATTCATTGAAACGTTTACTTGTACCTTTTTCGTGATAATAAGCTTTATTTTTATGTATGCCATACGTTAAATATGTTCGGATTCGCTGCTTGATTAATGTATATGTTTGCCGAATATGCGTGCATATACGAGTACGATTATATCTGAATGTGGGTTTATGCTCGGTGCTGCAAATGTGCGTATGGTATTCAGCAAAGACGCCGAACCGGTCTGTATTCATTGTCACACCGAACTTAATCATCGTATTGGTAGTAATTGCTTCTCATGAGTGTAGTTATTATTGTTAGTAATCAATGTTTTTTTTGCGCGCACTTGATAGTTACAACCCTAGAATCCCCGTTGGTTCCGCACTTCCGAGCTTCTTTCACACCTCGTGCTGAAACGTTGTGAAATTTTTTTTGCTATACATGGATTAAGGTGAGGCATGACCTCTACTGTCTGGGCAATTCATGAATGCAGATAACGACCGGGCATTCACTGAAGCGTTAGCCGTCTGTAAATAAGAATCCATCTGGACAGTGCAGCTCGTTATAGTTCCTGCACGTCTGGAGACTGCTTACAATGTATGGCGGCGGTGCAATTTTTTTATTCAGCAGTCGGAGTTTTGCAGCCTTTTGTTTTCTCTGCGGTCAGTCATAAATATGGCGGATATGAGTTTCAGGTTTCCCGTGTTAAATCGACGAGCTTCGGTGAAAAGGCTCACTCCGGATGCTGAGCGCATCCTTTGATTCCCGGGAGAAATCCGCGAGGCATGGAAGGTGGGAGAAAACCCCTTCAGGGGTTAACTTAAGAACACATGACTGAGGGGAGAACCGGGGCACAGCTGGCTTTCTTCGATGTCATTTTCCTTCTGGAAGGAGTGAATCTTTAAATGATGGTTGACGCGCGTACGTGCATAGGATATCATCTTCCGATTTGCGAAATTCTATTGGGGTTACCTGAAGATTTCTCCGCCGTCGCTCGCAAGTCTCTTTGAGATTCCACTCTCCCCTTCGTTTCTCTGTAAATTGACTAAATAGCCTTTTTCATATGGGAAGATACACTCTTATTGTGAAGGTTTTACGACGTAAGCAAATTTAAGAAAGCTGTGAATGTTTTTTTTATTCGCATGAAGTTATTTATCAGTTTCATTTCTTCTCGTATTGAACCCAGGTACCTAGTTATGGAATTGAACCTTATGGGAATTTAATTATGATATGTATTACTTTAGTGTTGTGCAAGTTCGTGTTGTTTTGACGTTTGAGGAAGTTGATAGTTGTTGGATAAGCTTGAATTAAATGTAAACCTTTGAATTTAGATCCTTCAATGATTGGGAGCAAGCATTGTGCATGTCAGGAGTATCCTCTTCTGTGTCGATTAAAATTCCAATTAAATTAAAATTGAATTCAATCACGGCCATTATTTCTTCGTGTCACCAGGCACAGGAAGTAGGCAGCCTGATTTCCCTAATCTTTGAGCCATTACACCGACCGTAGGTAATTTTCGAGTGTATAGGATACTTGACTACGTAGTGCATCATATCATTATCATAATTAAAGGAATATTATGATATAATTCGGTGCTTAGTTATTCATTAAATATCCTCCAAGTTGTTAATTAATGCAGATTTTTATTTCCGTTTCGTTGCGAGAATTCGAAGCACGAGCATTCTTTGGGGTATTTCTGTAAATGTTGTATTTTTCACCCCTTTTTTCATGGAGCCTGTCTTTTTTTTCAAATGAGTGATATAGTAGGCAGGCGTAAGTCAATCTAGCATAAAAAATGTACAATTTAAACTCATCATATGAAAACTTAAAAAAAAAAATATTTGTATGTTTTCAATGGCCTTTCCAACAAAAATTTGGTTGAATTTTATCCTTATTATGCTCGGTTCGTTGTCAGTATTGTACTGAGAAAATGTAATTCAGTCTATTTAACCATTCAAAGAATTTAACAGTCTTCTATTGCTGTTGCGACACTGAAATAATTGATTTTTTTTCTTTGGCATTTTCATGAAAGCAATGGCTTTGTACTGTCCATGCTAGAAACCATACTCAGTTGTGTAGCGAGATATTTTTTTACAAAACATCATTAATAATGGATTGTTTAAAAATTAGTATTGGCAGTCATTTTCCTGTAGGCACGTCAGGTTTTTTTTACTTTGCTCACTCCAAAACTAATTAAAAACCGGCATTACTGTCACCACTCGCATTTAATTCGTTTCTCTTCCTTCTCCATATCACCTCTGGGAGGATCAACACTGAACCCATCTTCCCTTCCTCACTTTCATTAGATGCTCAAGGTAGATTAATCTTCTCAACCATGAATAATGTGGGCTGTCAACGCTTGTGTGGCGATCTTCGTATCTAAAATTTCAATCCCAGCCGTCTGATTGATCTTCCGTCTTTCATTAGCAAAGAGGTTTCTCGTCGGCGTGTCCCCAAAGGGGTCCCCAATAACATTTCTAATTTTATGCTGTGTAGCCATGTTCCAAATAAAGTGTGTTAGAGAAATTCAGCACGAGTTCTGTCTCTCCTCCGAATTTGGTGCAGTTGACCACCTAAATTAATTTCTCTTCTGGACGCTCACCTCAGAATATCATTTCCGCCGCCTCTCCCCGTCCCCCGTAACAGTGGAAGAGAATCGCCACTCCTAGATTTTCGGAAATTTCAGTGCTCCCAATGGAGACTGTCATGGTAGCGTTTCCAGTTTAACCACTGGATTTGGAAACCCGTCAAATGTCGTCGAATTGGGATATTATGTCAACTGGTATGTTTTCAATATCCGGAGTTTTGAAATGCAGTTATTCGACCGCATCTCCCCAGTCTCTCGATCCTTGGATTAAGGGTAGCAGAGTCATAAAAGCTTTCACCTCCTCTGGGCTCAATATTTTGAATAGTTTGGGTCAAAATTCAACTCTGTAAATTATCTAAAGCTCCCGCCGTGTGTGATAGTTTATTTGATGTCCTCGATAACGGTTTACCTTGAAAAATAACGCCGAGATGTGAGCACAAATTTCATTGGAGGTGCATTAATAAGAGCAAGCAGGGCTTGCATAAAAAAATTAGGATAGTTTTTTATTTAGCTCATGGAAAATTTTTTATTTAGTTATGTTGTCCCCTCTGAAAATTACTCTGAAACCTCTTTAAGAATTAATTGAAAAACAAACCTCTCAAGTTTAGATTAGAGTTCACTTCTTACTCAGCTCTCAACATCTTCACAGTCAATGATATATCTGTCATTCCCAAAATTGGCTTATTGCAACCCGCTACGTTTTCGTTTCCCACGCCACCCCACGCTTGCGCTACGATAACTGCCCCGTCCAATTGGAAAATTAAAAGAGAAAAATCAGAAAAAACATGGCATTTTCAAATCAAAAACTTCAACACAATATTGTTTTATTTCAACTAGTTCTACTGCATTTGTAGCATCTTCAAGGGTGAAGATACAGGAATGGGGATGTATGAAGATGGTAGTATGCTAGAGTGTAGTGAAAGTTGAAGTCAATATTATATACTGTGGAAGAAAAAAATGTTTATTACTATTGAAGCCTATCCAATCGCGATGGGATTCCACGAAATCTCGGTCTCAAGCATCTCTCAAATCTCCTGATGAAAATCCCTCTTTCTATGGCATTCGTATTTGACCCTTGGCCTTCCTGGTTTAACCTAGCTTTTTATTTCTACTCTACTATGGTACTAACATTCCCATTTTATAATAGTTTCATGCCCCTCAGCGTTTATAATTTACATGTTCAGGGCCTGGTGAGGACCTCTTCTGCGCCGTCTATAGTTTCTCAAGAGTTCTTTGGTCTAAAAAAAACACGGCATAGGTTTTATCACTGCTATCTAATGGCATGATCACCTGAGACTCGAACCTGGGACCATACCATAAGTAACCGATAGCCATATCATTAGCCTACCATAACGCCTCTGCGGAGCCGCTATGATATGATAGTATTATGTATTCCACTTAATGTACATGAAAATAGTTATTGTAAATTTTAATGACAGAGAAATTAAATAAATGCGAGCCTAGCTGATAACCGTAAATGCTCTGTTCGCTCGATCATAGAGTAGGACAAATTACAATTTGACATTTGTAATTTCTTTGCGGATTGTATTTTTAATTATTCCACAAGTTTGCTGAGTGCGGTTTGAAATGCCGTCCTTCATCCATACATGCCAAAAATCCAGTAGCGAAAATTGGGTCAACTTCGCCCGAGTTTCTCAATCGAATATGTCTGTGGCGGATGTGTAAGCGTTATGAAAGGAGAGGATCACCCCGGATCGAATTTGATACGATTTCACCTGGCGGAAAGCAGTAAAACACACTGGAGGGCGCGAAACATTACGACTTTCTCCGTAAAAGTGCCCGGTTTAAATTTTTTAAATGTGATTTTCCACTCAAGATGTATTCCTGATGACTCAAATTAACCCTCAACTCCCAATATAAACACTTTAAGTGTTGGTATCGTCTTACGTTATACCTTAGTTACTGTATATTCGCTAATAAAAGGAGACCAGTTGATTCTACTTCCAAAGACCTGCCAGCCACGGCAGATGGCCTATGATGATGATTAATTGATTCCACTTAGGGCAAGTTAATACCAATCTGCTGGCGGGATACGCCCACAAGCGTTTTTTGTATCTTTCCCTCAAAAACCATTTATTAATATGTCATTTGGGCGCTGTAGTTTTTCATTGGTAGGAAAGGACATGATTTAAAACTATCAATTCTAAAATTTATTAGCATAAATTGCTATTGAGTACGTACAGTGGATTTAGTTGAGTGGTCTAAACCTTATCAACCTCGGCTCTAAATACTTCTAGACATCGATTAGTTTTTTCTTTTATTCCCATCTCAGATTGGCATTACCATTTTTTCTTTATATCTGATCAACTACACAGAATACACGGTAATATTTACGCCATAGGAAAAATCGGCATCGATTTTTTATCGGCAAATGTTCGCTTCTTGGCTTTTAGTTTTATCTGGATAGCGAATGTTCATTTTCACCCAGACGCATTGTGGGCACCATTACACCCTTATAAATTAGTCCTTCCAGTGTAGTTCGCCGCCTATAAAACTGTGTTTGAACTTCACCATCATCCACTTCAGAAAAGTTGACTGGTCCCTTTTAGAATTTCGCCACTTCACCCCGCTTTTCTATGACCACGCATACGTAAATCACTGAAGAGGTGGGCTTATCAGAGCAGTGAATTCAAATAATAGCTGCGTCTCAGGACCTGGTGGTGTTCCAGGATTAGGAAGCAGAATCACTAAAGATTGTGATTATTTTCCGAACGTAGCGGGTGTGGGTAGTATAAGGTGATGTGGTCCGCACGTGGATGCAGAATAATCTTCGAACGTAAGCAAATTAAAGTTTAAGTCCATCCCACCTGCAAACAGCCTTCCTTCTGCCAGGAAAATGAGCCAGTGATCCTCTTCTTTCAAAGCAAATTAAAACGTTTAATTCTTTTCCAGAACTGGAAATAAAATGTTTTAGTGTAGAGAGTGAAGAGTTGTTCAAAAATAGAAGTCATTCGTTATTTTGCGTACATTGCAGGATTCCAGTTCAATGTTCTGGTTTTGGTTATTTTTATCACTTGACTCTATTCCAAAAACCTTGGTACGAGGACGTTTACTGTTAGAGATTTCACTTCTACTCCCGTGGAATCCCACTGCTATCGCAGTATATCTCGTAGATCAGCTTAGAATCTGCTGTGCGCAGCATTAATTTGAGTGCATCCATGCAGGTCGTACGAGCCGTGTCCCCCGTGCCCATCGCTTTCACCCTCGCCCAGTGTGTCACTCTCGCCGCGAAGGCGAATGTCGTCCGTGTCGCCGGCTTATCTCTCCTGATACCTCTTGCCCTATCAATTTCGTCGATCGACGTCCCATTCCGGTGCGTGGTGGAAGGGTGGTAGTGGAAAGAGGCCGCCACACCCGCAGCTACACTCGAAGAATAAAGCCTCGGGAGTTCTTTTTGAGTCTTTGTTTCGGTCTTCAACAAGATATTCCCTTGTATTTCACGGTCACAGATTCTGAACTATGATCCAAAACATTTAAAGACAGATTCGTAATAAAAACCACCTTCAATTTAGGGCTTAGTGAGATAGGTTAATACGTTAATACATTATACAAATTCGCTTTAAGTCTGGGTTAAGAAAAAATGACTTTAGAATTAGTTGAGTTTAAGTAAGCGCGAAATCAAACTTGTCTTATGATGATAGGTAATTGCGCGTTCGTCTATAGCATTGAGTAAACATTATTATTTGAAGTGTAGCATGAAGATCGTAGTCTATAATTTGTTATTGTAATCAGTGCTCCCCTTCCAACGATTTGTCATGTGTGTGTGAAGAAAGAGGAAATTCATTAAAAGCTAGCCAAAAAAAATACTCATTGGTTTGGGTTAAAGGAAGCAGAATATGATATCTTCCGATGATGGGACTAGAGAACTTTGGGGTTCCCTATCTCCGTACGTTCAATCATTTTACGTAAATGTTCAAAATGCATTGATGAATTACAATAATTTTAGGGCTTGTTTTGTATTACCTTGGTCATTCAAACGTAAAAAAAAACATCTGAATTTTTGATGTTCTACGATTCGGAGTGAGACAAGGTTCGCAAGGTGAGACGTATTCGCACGTCATTTTTGGGAGAGGAGATCTTAGAAATCGAAAAAAAGTTTTAAAAAAGGGGGGCGGGGAGGTGTCAACAGATTACCTAAAACTTTGGGCGGGTTTTTATGGACGCTATCATCCCCCCAAAGAAAACTCAAACCTCGGTATTGCATTGCTTTCGCATTCGCCATCAATGTCGATGAAAGACTCGGCGCTCACCTGTCGTCTTTTTCAGGGAAAGATGGACAAATGATGACAATCCCCGCAAATTTTTATGGTGTTCGATAAAAAGTAGACCTGGTGTTGATTATGATTTTCCAGTTTCCAGGGAATATTTCTCGAGTTGTCCACGGCTCGGCCTTGAATGGGCCCGCCTCCCCCCCGTCGTCCCAGCCGCGGCTGACCGAGAGGCAACGGACGATCGTCCGGTTTCTCCAGCGTGTTGGTGACGATTCTCCCGTTCGGTTTCGTCCTCGTTCGACGAGTCGCTGCCAGGAGAGTGGCTCTGGCGAAACGGGTCGTCGAACTCGTGTCTTGTGTCGCGGTCGTCGTCCCTCTCCCACCCCTCCTCCCTGCCGTCAACAGACCTTACTCGCGCTCCTCCCTTCCCCGCGACGCACCGGCGGTTGAGTTACGACCCTGCTTCATTTTGGAACCAATCTGCCCGCACTCTTCAACCCGACAGTGTTTATAGTCGAGGTTAGGGATTTCTGAAAAGGCTTGCATTCCTGGAGCCGATAAGTCTTGATTCGGAAAAAAAGACCCAAATATCGATGTTTTCATTCAACACGGTCTCTGTTGAAAGGAGAGGGAAAAGTTGGTGGATACCTATGCACGAAGATTTTTCAGTGTCGGACACCATTGTCCGTCATCAAGAAAAGGTTCAGTTTGGAGGCGCAATGGGCGTGTGAGGGTGGGGAAGAAAGTGATGGGGAGTACGGGGATGGGTTGAAAGTGATCCAAGTATGTAGTAGAGAAGAGCGCGTGCGGAAATTCGAGCTTCCCGAAATTGAAATGATAGGGAATGTTGGGAGTCCCTTATTACCTTTATGGTTACCGTGCACCCCCTGCCACGCACACCCTGGTTGTGACTTTCTCGATAAGATTTAGATGTAGAATTGATTAGCGTTTATGTCCGCTGATTATTTTTCACTTGAATTCGGGAGTTTGTTAGTCTTAAAATTTATGTCTTGAAAATTTTGGATAAAAACTTACGAATCTTAACATAGAATCCCACCCACGTCCCATAGGCCTTCCTCCGCGACCCCCACCCCAGCGAATTCCTCTACATTCACCCATCACCTTCCTCCTCCTTCCACAAGTGAACTACGTCTTTCTACGACTACGACAGACAGTGGATCTGAAATGACCGCTTGCCATCGTAAACCCTCCACAGCTTCCTCTCCTCAATGAGGGCCGCCTCGCTTGCCTTAATGTTGAAACTAAACAATTTTTGTATTCTTTGATATCTTATGTTTAGATCGTTTCCAGAAATACGCAACCTTTGGTGCTATCCAGCCCATTATTCACACATCGATCTTAGAGTAACATTACACTTTGGTACGACGTGTAAAATTCATACATCCATGACATTTCCGTTTCTTCGTCTTCTACCACCTTACGTTTCACTGGTACCCGTTTCACTGTTGTCCACTGTACTAACATAGACAGATTTATAAATCACTTTTAAATAACAGTTGCATATACTTCGTTTCAGGTGATGAATTAAGCGCGCTAGAAGAGTTTTAGAAAGACTTAAGACTGCCGCTTTCTGTTTCTTTTGTGTCGTGTCATGTGGTCATTATAACTTTTTAACGCCGAAAATTAACTTGGGGCAAGTCTAGAACAGACGGACTCGGCTTAGAGGAGGGCGTTCCGAGAATTTCCTTTTTTTTTCCTCGTCGTCTTCTCGACAGTCGGAAATATGGTGATAATTTGAATGCCACGGAGTTTCATTTTTTATCTATAAAAAGCTCGGTGCATTTACGAGAAAAGATCCGTCTGAATTATGACCCGTGGAGAGAGTGAGAGAAACACGTTTTCTGCAATCGGTCATCGTTTCAGCCGTCTGGATGTTCCCGGCCAGCAAGGAATGTCTCTTCGTGCCTCGTATGGAAATTATATACTCTGTTAAAATGTCCTCTGATTATCTACACACACACACACACACTCCTCCCGCCCCCAACCAACTCTCTCCCGTTCACCTCTCCGTGGTCTCGTCCTTAATTTCACCGTCGCTAATGTGTCCCTTGCTTGTGCCTTAATTTTCTGCGTCGAGAAAACGAAGCTTCACGGGTGAAACTTACTGGTGGAATAGCATAAGGCTTTTCATCTTGTGGTGGATGCCCTTAGGAGAATCTGTTACTTGAATGTCCCTTTCTAATATGTATAGTTTTAGAATTGATTGACTTTTATTCATTGCATTAAATATTTCGTTTTATAATGAATGTGTTTTCGTTCCTCGGTACTTAGGTTGAAAATATTTTTCCTATCGTCAGCAGTCCGGTATAGTATGGTAGCATTGTTGTTTTTGGTATCGTGACAAGTTTACGTCTTCATGGCTATTTTAATGTTTCAGAGGTTAAGAAAAAATTGAAAGGATGACTTTCGTGGGAATATGTGGTATCTGATAATTCAATTGCCTTTTCTACTATTCTTTGTGGTTAAATGAAGAGTAGCAGAAGTTGTTTTCTTAATTACATTTATTGAAAATAAATAATGCTTGAATAAGTCGTTTAATGTAAACTGCCGAATTTTTTTAATCCGTAAGCATGACATATGGAAGGCAAGACGTAAATGAAAGATGGCATTGATTTCATCAACGGGATAGTAAATATGTCATGCATCAATAAAATCAATTGAAAGTAGCTGGACTATTTTGTCTCTTTTTTGTGGCCGCCTTGTGGTTTAACTCACTGCGCTAATGCACAATTTGCGGCACATGGGGCTATCGGCCATCATTATTATTTATAATACGTCCATACCCTTACTACGATTCTAAATCCATACTAAATGACATCTGACTTTCTGACTTCAGCGGTATGTAATGATATATTCAATTGGGCAGTAGGTTGACGTGAGTCATAAATTGTCATATTTTTCGTTGATGTTGCTATATATACTAAAAAGGAAATTGTTTCTGAGGGAAAGAGTTTCACAAGTGAAATATCAGAGACCATTGGAGAAGGTACTGGCGCATATGTATGTATATATATATACACATACATACATATGTATAAGTAATATTTATTTATAAGAATGTCAGCATTAAAACCATCTCCCTGATAAATCACCTTCTTGAATAGTATCACCACCTTGAACGCGAGAGAATGATGTCGTAAGTTCCCATGGTCACCGGAAAATAAAAATCCACCATTGCTTTCCAAAGTTTTCATCCGCATTGTTGATCCGGTTTGGACCTATCAACCGACGAGGGATAAATAAAAACCACAGTTTGAATTTTGTTTTGAAGAAATATCTTGGGGGCGGTAGATTGTTTTCAGATAACGGTGAAAATATGCAAAATGTTTATTCTTCTGGACGAAGAAGCGCATGAATTATTAATTAATGTTAAGCTATATTATGTAGCGTGGCCTGCATTGTGTGATAATATTTATTGATCCCAAGATTATATACATTGAAATAATAAAATTTTGAAATCTATAAACAAAGAGGTTTTTTTGAGTTCACCATCGGGACTGAAAGATCAATAAATTAGGAATTAGTGATAGTTGAGGCCGAGACTGTGGAATTACAATTAATTTGATAGAGATTTAACGCAATATTAAATAAAAAACTTTGCATTCAACATAAAATATATTTATTCTTCAATTAGTTTCACCACACTGTAGGTACTCATCCAGTCAAAGGATAAATATATTTACTGTGGAACGCAAAATCTGTTGGCATATTGTGGTACTGTCCTCTCACCAAATCAGTTGTGCTTACTGTAATGATTTTTTTAAGGTTCTAATTCTCATCGTCATTGCTCCCTATGACTCATGTTGTCGATGCTCATACCCCGAGCGGCGTACGTATGGTCGGTCTGCCATGCAAACAGTTGATTCGAATTTCTTCACCTTGGAGCAAGTGTGGCTGTGTGAATCACTGGTCTGGAAAACGGTTGTCCTCGTAGACCCTGTGTGTGTGTGCTACATTAAAGCAAGGAACTCGTTGATACCAAGCTGGGTTAATTGATCGGGAGACATGTCCATCAACTGTCGAGATGATAAAAGGACAATTAGAAGAGCACGCACGCACATGCACTCACGGGGGAACCGTGTCACGTGTCACGAAACGTCGTGATCGAAGGCAACCGCATGCAGCGGCGAGCGTCGGACATTCTATAGCCGAAGGAAATCGAACGTGATTCTGGCCGGGGAGACGAGGGGAGGAGGGTCGGAGGAAAAGTCATCTCTCTCTCACTCCCCAGAGTCCCCCGGCGCGACAGCTCGCGCGAAAATTGAAATAAATAAAAAAGGGAGAGATTCCGGTGGTCGCCCCCGCTCCCTTTCCCGCCATCCCCGCCCCTTCTCTTTGCCCACGTCGACCCAGTTCCACTCTTATTTCTCTACCTCCCAGTCCCCTTCCCCGGCAAGGAGGTGATGGTTTCCCGCTGCCGGCCGCGGGAAGGGTAGCCAACTCGGGAAGGTGATGATGAGCGGTCGGACCCGCCCAACATCTCCGTCGAAGGGACAGGACGGCGCCTTGGACCTCTTCCCCGACCACCTTCCTCCCGCACGCCTTTTTTCCTCATTCCCTCGTTCATCTTTTTCCGAGGTACTTAGATATCTCCCTCGTCTTTGTCATTATACGCTACCCTAATCAACAGGCAAAAGTCAGCGGGGCAGAATGCATCACGGCGTATTGGTTTTGTTTTTATTCCCTTTTTTAGATCTGTGCATAGGGTTTTCCGTGTAAAGTTTTAGTTCCTTGTGAAGTTTCGTTCGTTCAACGCTCTAGCCTATTCGTTTTATATTTTATTTTGTACCTTTTTCAAACTCGACGGCTGAAGAATGTTTCAGTGGTATCCCGATCCCTATTTGGGTGCCATGTGGTGAGCAGCGTTTCAGGTGAAATACGCCGTCTATCGGATGGGACGTTAAGTTGTAGATTCCTTGATGTATTTTGTTAAGAGAAGGCTATTTCCAACACCGTATTTCTCTCCATCCTTCTTCCCCCATTCCCAAAAAAACTACCCACGTATCCCTAATGGCGCAAATGAACTCAGGTGTCGTTCGCCTCCTTGATTAAGTATTCATGAGTTGTACTACTCGTAAAACTTGGCGCTTGGACTAATTTGTCTCTTTTGGGAATATTTGATTGATAAATAAATTTTCAAACCATTCCTAATTGTATGTTTAGGTGAATTTTGCGGTCAAAAATCACATCTCTTGGCATAGGATCCTACAAAATATTCAAAAATCTCATTCTATGAATGATTTTTAGCACATTTAAGGTTATAATATGATATCACGCCAAATTAGTCCAAAGTCATTGCGTTTGCGCAGTCGATCATGTTAACTTGACTAGTGGTGTTGCCAATTAACGCCAATGTTCTTATGATATCTTGCCATTCATTTGCTTATCACTATTTTTGATTTTTCGTGCCACGGAAATATTTGGAGAAGAAGTGGAGGCATGCTGTAATGCCATATCGGATGCGAGATTTGATCCCGCAATCCCTGATGGTGCGTAACTGACCCGATTATCTCGGTCGACACAATTAGAAGTTTTCTTTCACGTACGGAGTTAATATAGGTTATTCGTAACATTGCGCTGCTCCTCATATCATTGTAAAATGCATAGGAGTCGTGGTCAGACTGATATAAAATTCCTAACACAATGGCTTTGTCTGCTCTTATATTTCATTAATTTAAAATCTAATCAGTGCAGACTTTTGATGAAAA